>NW_026000005.1:42350008-42388007 GCF_001458135.2 Marmota marmota marmota | reverse complement strand
AGAGAGAGAGAGAGAGAGAGAGAGAGAGAGAGAGAGAGAGAGAGATTGAATCTTCCTATGATGAGTATAATGTTTGTGCTGATGAGTGAGGCAGAAGGAAAATCATGATAGCCTCCTGACGGTCATGTACCAAGCACAGCACCACAGCCTCCTCATGAGAAGCAGGACTTGTCTCCTCCAGAGATTTGTAACCTCCTTGAGTCTTCTGTGTCCTCTGTCAGTTGCTCCAGGACACTCGTACCAAGATCTATAAAGGTCTTTGATTAGGAGGAGTGATGGAGAAATCAGACAGGTGAACATCTCTGACTTATTTCATAACACTCTGAACTACAAAGAGCTCAGAGTGCAGGAAGCCGGTAGATTGTTATGGAATCCCAGTGGATTTAGATAGGTTGGTTGTTGGTTTGTTAAAAATATTTGTTTATAAACAATGTCAGAACAGAGAGGCAGAAATATCAGTTTAGAGTCTGAGTTTCAGTTATTTAACTTGAGTGAGTCTTAGTTTTCTTAATCTATAAATGGAATATTAATACCACATTGTAAAGTTGTAAAATTAAATAGGTTTTAAAGTGCTCCAGAAAAAATGCATTCCTGGCACTTGTTAATTCTCCTAATGATAACAATAGCATTTATTCCATACTTATTGCAGGTGCTTTCTGAGGATTTCATATGAATTAGCTATTTTCATCCTCTCAGAAAATTCTGTCAGGTCCTCCAAATGGCAAATATAACACAAAACTTTGCTGGATGATTTTTGAAGCAATATATACAAAGTGCCCTTTTGTATTCAAAGATTAGTTTGTGAAGTCAAAAAATTGTGCTTATCTGGCTATCCACTATTAGAAATATTATGACAGCATATCAATTTCTTCACAACTGATTACAGTACTAATATCTCTTACTTACATATCTCATTTGATCTTCAGAATAGTTCAATTAAGTAGGAAAACATTATATCCTTTACATTTAAAGCAACTAAAACTCAGAAAGATTAAGTAACCTACACTGCCATATACTGAAAATGAAGAGACAGTTCTTAGAACTCTAATGTCCAGGTATGGTGGTGTGGGTTCCTACCATAGCATTTTATACCATTCATTCAGTCACTACCTTATACAGAATTTTAAAAGCTTCTGTCATTCCCCAGCTCCCAAGATAAGTACAGTACGAGTATTCTAAGATAGTTTACTATGATGGGGACTCACAACTGGATGTGGCACACAATTAAACCGTTTCCCTAACTCCTTCCCAGTGAGTTATAGACATGAGCATGAGTTCCACCAATGTGACTGAACAGAATTTTCCTATGCCAGCTCCAATCACTGGGAGCATAGAAAGAGGATGGTCGAAATTAAAAATGTTTTACATATGCCTGCAAATTTGCATTTCTAGGGATGCTGATAGTAATCTTATACTAAGGATATCTGTCTCTCTATGTGTCTATCTATCCATCCATCTATCTAATCTACATCTTTTCACTCAGCGTGTGTACAACCGATGAAACTACAAAGCGCTAATATAGATGAGGAGGGCTTTGTAACTTGTTTTCTCTCCTATCCTTTTTTGTTACACATGAAAAAGTGAATCAAGTAATTTATTCACACACACATATCCAGACATTGGCAAATCTGAGATTAGAATTCAGTCTCCATGCTTTCAACCAAAAAAAATCACAAAATATCCACCAAAACAGAATTTCTCAGGATGAAATGGTTTTTATGAGATAAAGTGTTCTGTGGCCATGTACATTTGGAAAACTCCGGGTTACTTCAGGTTTAACAGATTCCAGGGATCTGTGGAGACTTCAGTGAATCCTGAGTCTCCAAGAGCATGGAGATTTCAGAGTCTTACAGTCGTTTATTACTAAGAATCAATGTTCCACATGGTGTAATTTGATTTCATTTCATCAGACCAAGCTTTTTCTTTAATTTATATGTAACCTCTCTGTGAGTTTGTTGAGGAAAGAATATGAGATATCTGTTCTTTTTTTCTACCAACAATAACAAAGTGAACTCAAGTTAATTACATGTCATTTCTTGGAGCCTCAACTTTTAAAAAATTTGTTCTTTTAAGGTACACATGACAGTAAAGTGTATTATGACATGTTATGGCATATTATAATATCATATATGGCATAATGGAGTATAACTTATTCTAACTAGGATCCCATTCTTGTGGTTGTATGTCAGGTGGAGTTTCACTGGTGGTGTATTCATATATTAACATAGGAAAGTTATGTTAGCTTCCACATATCAGAACATCCAACCTTTGGTTTTTTGGGGATTGGCTTGTTTAAGTTAGCACAGTAGTCTTCAGATCCATCCATTTAATGGTAAAAATCATAAAGTCTTTCTTTTTATGGTTAAGTAATATTCCATTGTATATATATATACCACATTTTCTTAATCCATTTATTTGTTGAAGGGCACCTAGGTGGGTTCCATAGCTTAGCTATTGTGAATCGAGTTCCATAAATATGTATAAAGTGAAGGGATTGCAGGATAGTTTTCCTCCACTGGTGTGATCATCTATAGTAAATGCTGCTCATCAGTTGCATAATGAGGGGGCAGGATAAGTATGGGTCCAGTTCTGTTCTGTCACTAATGAGCCAGGTGAAGACCTGAGGTTCACTGAACTTCTGCAGGCCTCAGTGTTTTTATCTAGAAAAATTGAAGTTGGGCTACATGGCATAGACTGTGTTTGACAGGCCTAAGATTATATGATTTTCAGAGATGAGACTAGCACTGAGAAATGATTTTTTTAAAACAGTGAAATATAAAGTCAATTAATTGAAGCTCCTAGAAAAGTGAGACTACAAATGTTGAACTAATGTTACCTGTGAACTAGAAGAGAAAATGATGTTGGTCCTCTTTTATGTGACTGAGGGAGGAAGAAATGAGTGAGGAAAATCAAAAGTAGCCGTGAAAGTATAAGGGGAAGAAGTTGAGATGTCCTTGCTGTAAGTGTGTTGATAACTTCTGAAATTAAGTTCCTCTTTATGTACTATCAAGTCATGATGTTTTTTGTAAGACTAGTAGAGAAAATAAATAAGTATAATATCCTTATATGACTGAAAGGAAGCAAGTTTTTATTGGTGCAGTATAATTTTATACAATGGTGGTATTCATTATGCCATATTTGTGTACGCACATTGCATAATTGAAGTCAGCAATTCAATTATTTGGCTAAGAAAAAAACATGTCCCTAAAAATAACACTAAAAATATGTTAATAAAATACAAGTATTGCCCAAGGTCATAATTATGAGTATACCAAATGGATATTAACTATAAGGAAAAAAAATTAAAATCATCTGGATTCTCACAAATAATCACAATTACTATTTATTTGTAAATCCTAAAATTGGTGTCTTTTTATACATATGTTTTATATGTTATGGGTATCCTATTCATACATACATATGATCACTAAGATTAAACTAGAATGAAATCATGATATTATATGCTTAACTCAAAAAAGATATAAGTATATCTAAATAGGAAATTACATTAATATAAAAATATTAAATTAGATATCACAAATAATTATGAATTTTATAACATTTATTAACTCAATAGAATTTTAACAATATACTAGTATATATTTGATCAATCTCTTGCCAATGGCCATGAAGAATGATGTTATGAACAATATCTTATTGTTATATATAGTCAAAAATTATGTGAGTAAATAATAATTCAGAATGTTTGCTATTGTATTATACCTAATTTTCATATTCTCTTGGATCTCTCATTGATGATATATTGTAAACTAAGTGAATCAAGAATAATGTACATCAGATAGTCCTCAGGCTTTCTGAGAAAACTCCACAGGATGTTAAATTCCCTGTTGGTAGAGCAGCTCATGATATTCATAATCACATAGTTGAAAATCATCAGGTCAATACGTAGGTGACCTTGAATGTGATCCACTGTGTCCATATTTTCTTTTAAAGTTTCAGCAAAGTCTCTTTTCTCCAGAGACATTGTAGTCAATATCTGTGACTTGCACAAGCCAGTGATGTGACATTTAGGGAGTTGAGTGTCATGGAAGAATGGATTCCCATCTCATTTGCATGCTGCACAAAGATTAACCATCATAGTAAGGATGACGCCAGCATGAAAAATCCTTGCTCTCCATTGTAGGCTGGACCTGCTGCTCCCTCAGTTCAATACAAATTATTTCTGAGCAATTCTCCCTGCACTTACCTGATTAGCAGCCCCAATGGCCTCTCCCTGTTTCCAAGACCTTGATTAAATGATATCCCCTCCTGATTACTTTATCAAATCTGGCTACCATGGATTATTGACAGTTCTGTGTTAACAAACTGCCTCGCTTCTTTGGCAAGCAGCCAGGAAAATGGGAACGCAGCTCTTTCTTGAGATGGAGAGAGGAGAAATGCCAATCGATACAGTCCTTTTGGATCTTGCAGAATTATAGATCATTAGCTGACCTTGAAATTGTTTTGATGATTGTCAGTATGTGTGATATCTTTTTGGATGACCGAAGATTGACAACTAGAGAGTAGAGGTGGTTGATACTGTGATCCAAAATCCCATCTCTCAACAACTTATAGAAAGTAGGTATGTTGTGAGCTGTTGTGGGCTGACTGCAGGTGGTCCAGAGCCACAAGGCTCAGATCTGACTTTTGCCTTCCTTTCTTGCTGAGCTATGATCATGGGTAAAGGCTGCTGAACATGCTGATTTTCATCAAGTGGTTTTGCACAGTAGGGATGGTTCTCTCTTTGTATTCCTTACGCATCTATTCAGGGAGGCTTTGGCTCATGTCCAAACATGGCTTAAACATATTCATGATCACTTTTCTACCTTGAACTCTAATATAAATTTGTTCATTTTTTAGTTATTTTCCTTTCCTTTCAAAATATTAGGTCCCATTTTATATCCTGCCTCTCCCTCTCCCCAATAAAAGGCCCTTCGATCTGAATCTTGTGGTAGAAGGGTTGCCAAAATGTTTGGAAAAGAAAGCTTGAGATAAATAAATACAAAAATTTTTACATTTTCTTTATATTTAACCCTGAACATATTTTCCCCTTATCTTAAAAGAAACTATTTCAGAATAACTTTAGATTTATGGAATTTGTGTGAAAGTGGTACAATGAGTTTCTGCATAGCCCACATCCAGTGTTTCCTCTTATTAAGACCCTAAAGTACTAGGAAATATTTGTTACAATTAATTAAACAATATTGATACATTATTAACAGCCAAAGCAAATCAAGAGTTTATATGAATTTTCTTGTTTTTACATAATATTCTTTTTCTGTCTCAATATTATCTCCAAGATACCATAGATTGACTCATTGTTTCTTGTAGGATTTCTTTTTCCTATGAGAGTTTCTCACATTTTCCTTGATTTTGATGGTCTTGGCAGTTTTGAGGCATACTGGTTAGGAATTTTGTGGACTGTCCTTATATGTAAACAGTGATTTCACAGCTGAGCTACCTAATAACACCACCTTAACCCAGGTGATAAAGGTCAACGTCAACAGTCCTAAGTCATGTTGGTGCAAGATAATCACTTTACCTCTGTGATTTTCCTCCCCCAAACTCAGTACACCAACCTAGTAATGAGAAAAACATCAGGCAATACTAATTGAAGGTCTTTTCACAAAATGCCTGATCAGTCTGACTCAGAATGGTCAAGATCATAAAAAGCAATATAAATAGATAAACAAAGAAGAATGGAAAATGTCCTGGAAGAATTTAAAATAATTTATGCAGATATCCTAACTCATGATAGACTTACAAGCATTTATTTGAACTCTTCTCCTTGGCTGCAGTAACCTTGCCATATCCATATTATGGCAGGGTGGTTTTATTTTTATTTCCCTTCTTAAGGAAAAGAGGAGTTTATCAACTCTAATAACTTTATTAAATTGTAGAAAGATACATATCACATACAGTTTACCTCCTTGGCCATCCATAAATACATGGTTTAGTAGTATTAAGTGTCTTCACATTGTCATGCACCAATTTTCAGCACTTTTTCATCTTGCAAAACTCAAATACTGTGCCCTTTAAATAACAATTCACCTTTTCCCTCTCTCTAGCCCTTGGCGACCACTTTCCACTTTATGTTTGTGCAAGTTTGTCTAATTTAGACATATTGTGTAAGTGGGCTCATACAGCATTTGTGTCTTTACATTTAACTTTGTTCACTTAGTGTAAGGTCCTCAAGATTCATCTGTGTGGTAGCATTTGTCAGAACAGTCTTCATTTTCGAGGCTGAATAATATTCCATTGTTTTTATATGCCATTTTAATTTATTAATTCATTATTGATTGGCTTGTGTTTACCTTCTGGCTACTGTCAATAATGCTGCTATGAATATGAGTGTACAAATTTTTTCTTAAAGATTCTACTTTCAATTCTTTTGGATATATATTCATAAGTAAAATTGATGAATATATGGAAACTCTATTTATAATTTTTTGATCAATCACTATTTAGAGTTGTTTTTTAATACGTAGTGTAAAAAAAGAACCCAGGATTATTTCTTGCGTGTGGATATTTAGTTTTTCTACCATTTGTGGAAAGGATTGTTCTTTCCCCTTTAAATGGTGTTGGCAACTTTATGTATAATAATTTAGCCATGTATGTGAGGGTTTATTTCTGAGCTTTCTATTGTTTTTACATTAGTATCACACTGTTTTGGTAATTGTACTTTTGAAGAAGTTTAGAAATTACAAAGTATGAAACCTCAACTTTGTTCTTTGACAAGACTGAGTTATCAATTCCAGTTCCCTTCGGATTCCATATGAATTTGAGAATTTTTCTATGCCATCAAAAAATTATTGGGATTTTGATAGCTATTGATTTAAATCTATTTATTGTCTTGGGCAGTAAGTAGTCTCCTCTTAACAATACTAAGTCTTTTAATCCAGAAATGGGATGTCTGTATATTATTTGGTTCTTTAATTTCTCTAGCAGTATTTTGTACTGTTCAGTGTATAATCTCCTATTTCTTTAATTAAATTTGTTTCTAAGTATCTTCTTATTTTCATTGCTGCTCTAGATGGAATTCTTTTCTTGACTTCCTTTCCCCATTGTTCATTCTCAGCATACAGAAATATGCTCATTTTGTGTTCAACTACTTTTAATTCTGATTTAACTCATAGCTTCAGACAAATACATAGAATGTTAGAATATTCTGTGGGATCTGTGGTTTTTCTGAAGAGGAATATGTAGTCTCAGCTTTTGAGCTCAGGGACTTTCACTGGATTTAGTGTCTAATTTATTAAATCACTGTCATTGGATTTTTGTGTCTAATTTATTAAATCAAGTTCTTGACTTGAGGACTTTCTTATTGTCCTTGTCCTTCTGTCTTTCCCAGGAGAGTGAGGGTGTTTAATCACTGAGCCACATCTCCAGCCATTTTTATTTTTTATTTTGAGACAGGTTCTCACGCATAGGGACTGGCTAATTTGCTGAGACTAGTTTTGAATTTGCGATCCTCCTCCCTCAACCTCCCAAACTGCTAGGATTACAGGTGTGCACTGCGGCAGCCAGCCAGGTTAGTCTTGTCTTGTGGGGCACATCCCTTAAGATAGTGACATCATCATTGCTACCGATAGGAAAACTTACGTTCAATGAGACAATTGGAATTTCCTTAGTTATTGGGAGAGCATGCTTTTCAGATTAGAAAAATGTGGTTTTCACCCTAGCAGTAAGGTTTACTGGCTGTGAAAACTTTATTTACTTACCATCAATAAACCTCAATATTCTTCTTTGGAAAAATGGTGAAAACATTAACAGCAGCCTCCTAAAATTCTTGCCTGCACAAATCAGAGAATGCATGTGAAACACTTAGCATAACACCAAGCAGGTAGAAGCTCCAATGTATCGTGTAAGTTTCCATCATGTTTGTCATCTGATAAATGGTGAGGTAACAGCCTGCATTCAGTACTTACTATAAGAGTTCATTAATATCTTTATTATCAAATGCAAGGGAGAGGAAACTAATCTCAACTGGAAAGTGCAGAAGCATCAAAGGCTTTCATATGGGGTTGGTGGAAAGGATTTGTACCAGAAGGTATGGCCAGACCCCAATGCCTTCTGAATCTGTCTTTCTATTTAAAGGTTTGTTGAGATAGATCAGTCTGTGGCAAGGGGACTTGGAAATGATAGCACGTGTGTATCAGGAGATAGAACATGATGAGTGGTATAGAATTAATAATATAATGATTAGAAATTCAAATACCAAATTTCACACACTGGCTCCATTCCAACTTTCCTGAATGTGTGCCTAAGTCCAAATAGCATAGTTAAGGCAAAAAGAACAGCAAAACTGTGAAATGTGCAGTTAATGAACTTCCTGAATACTGGGATTCAAAAATCAGCTCTAAATTAAATAGATAAATGTCTTCTAATTTATGAAACTCTGTCTTCCAGTTCTCAGAAAGCTACTTGTCCAGAAGTCCTCCCACACCAAATATGCTTGAGATTTTCTTAGCAAATGTGTATCACTTGACACAAAAATAGTTAAAATAGAAACAAGTTCGTAAAAAAAAAAAAGTGAGCAGTTGGAATGTAAGTCTAATGATGAACCAATTGCACTGTTTTATAAAGGAGCCTTCACGAAAACCTCAGGGAACCTGTGGTCAAACACTTGAACATAATGGAGAAAAGCCCTACTCTTACTGCCCCCTCTTCTTTCACAATTTTAAGACAATTGCAAACAAATGAAACAATTTACTAGAAAGTGTGAGATAGAACATCTACTCACACAAGTCATCCTTCTTATCGTCTTCTACTAGAAATTGAGAAAAGCTGCGTAGCATATGGTCAGATTGACACACCTAAACGCTATTCCCCTGGAATTTACAGGATAGAGGGCTGAGCCTTGAAAGGGCCTTCAGAGCAGAAAAGAGGTCCCCTACTTTCCTTTTCCAGGTCTTCCAGAGAGGCTAGGCATTTCACCTCCCTCTGGGGAAATATGGTTTTCTGGAATCCTTTCAAATTTACTCAATTTGTTGGTGGAAATTGCTTCGAACTACTTTGTTATCTCTCTCAGTTGTTCTCTCTGAAATTGAAATAGATGTGTCATCTGCAATCACTTAACAGTTTTTGAAAGCAATTCTGTTCAAACTTTACAACATGATTTTGCATTTCATTTAAACCCTTTCAACTAGGTTGAACCAGTCACTAAGATATTAGCTGAAACATCATATTAACTTCAATTCTGTCTAGCAAATGTTTCCAGAACACCTACAGCTTAGAGCCGAGTTGGGCAAAAGGTCTCCACATTCTTAGGCAGCATTGAAACTTCCACAGGTGTGAGAAATCTGTTGAGCTGCGTCACTCACACGAACAGAGTGTTGAAAAGAGACGGTGGCTATTCCAAGCTGACCCCTTAATTATAAAAGCTGGCAGAATTCAAACACCTATGATGGCAAATGCGGAATTTTGAGGATTATTATTAAAAACACTTTCTCAACAGCAGCACTGTTGACATTATGGTTCATTAAATTCTTTGGGGGCATCTGGTGCTTCAAAGGATGTTCATTAGTTGAACTATATAGATTACAATAGCTTTCTCTGGCCCTGAATTGTGCCAATAAAAAATGTCTCCAGACTTTCCTAACGTCTCCTGAGAGGCAAAATCATCATTGATCAAGATGATATTGTAACAGATCCTTCCTGGGTCTTGCCCTCTAGAAGCTTTCTGTTTAATGGGAAAAGCAATAGTACACATACTCGGCAGTTAGATCATTAACAGTGCAAAGCAGAAGATGACCATGGTCTACAGTGACCTCTTGAATAGCAGTAATCAGAAACAACATGGTACTGGTGCCACTATCACGTTTTTTGTCATATGATATCTTGCCTCATTTTTCATTCTCTTATAGTAAATTTTTTCTAGCAATTCTAAGTTGAGAATCCAAGTAAACTGGGAGTAGTACCTATGCTACCTGTTTTTGATATGAAATTATATCAAATATCTAATATTAAAGAAGAAGATATCTAATGGAGTCTAGGGTTAGCTCTAAGGGAATCATGGAAAATCACTGCTATCACTGACTTTCTATCACCTAGATCATGTATCTTTTTCCCACTTAACATGTATAAATGATTTGCTGTGGAAGACATTGTTTTTTTCCATCCTACCTGTAATTTTAGGACAGAATCTCTCTTTTGTACTGAAGATGAAATTATGAGAAACTCAACTCCTCATCTACCTTGAATATAGGCCATTGAAGCAATTCTGACTCCTTGGAAAGAACTGCAGGTACAGGTGGATGTAAGCTTTCTGGGAAAGTTTGGACTCCATTGTGAAAAAAACAAAACAAAACAACAACAACAACAACAACAACAACAAAAACTCTTTTAAGAGTAACTCTCCTTCTTCTCTTTGTACATGATCATATGAGGAAATAACACCTGGAGCTGAAGCAGGCATCTTGGGGTGATGGGGAAACAGCCAGAGTATGACAGCAATATTCTAAAAATTATGAAACTAAATATATATATATATTTGGTATGTAAGTCTAATGATGATCTGTGGTGCCATACTGTGGAGTTGAGCTCTTAGACCCTGTGCTCTCCTGCCTTCATATTTCTCATGAGGGAAGATTATAAATGTCCTTATAGACAAAGGCATAATTAGCCAGGTTTTCTGTGAATTGCAGCTCCAATTTTCCCAGTAAATATTTTCCGCTAGATTCAAGACACTGTGCTAAAAAATGTACAGAGAGACCCAACCAACCAAACAAACAAAAAGAATGAGATTCTATCTTTAAGAAATTCATTTTGACATTATTGGTGATGTTCTGTTTATAGAATTGTATTATGTCCTCAAAATGACCTTTAACCCAGAGTTAAATAGCACAGCATTTTGTCAGCTTGATCTTACCATGTTCATAAGGTGTTGAACCCTGTCCCTGCACCACCTTCATATACTGATGTCCTAAATTCCAAAATATCAGAATGTAACCTTATTTGGAGATAATGTCTTTCCACAGCTCATCAAAATCAGTGAGGTCAGTAGTTTCAGCCATAATTTAATATGACCTGGGTCCTGGGGAAATTTGGGTGCAGAGATATGCTAGAAGGGAAGACCATGTTAAGAGATGCCGGGAAACAATGGCCCCATAGAAACGAAGCAAAGAGACCTGGAATAGTTGCTTGCCTCACAGCCTTCAGAAGAAACGACCGTAACTACATCTTGATCTTGAATTTCTGGCACCTAGTATTATAAAACAATACATTTCTGTCGTTTAAACCACTGTGTTTGTAGTTCCTTGTAATTGTAGCCCTAACAAACTAATGCAATACCCCAAACTATAAATTCTCCACATCCTCTCCAAATTGCCTACAAAGGCCTTCCCCTTTTCAGTTATTAGCAACTCTATTCCTCCAAAGCTTGGGAGAAGACCTTTATTTTTTCTTCTTTTCCCTCTACATCCAATCAGTTGGCACTATTTCCACATTTGGTAGAATCTCATGGTTTGAGACTTTGGTTTAGATTCTGACTCTGTTTAAAAATGCCCTAGGATCTCATGGTTTCTCAGGGCTTCTGCTGCCAACTGCAATCTTCCCATTTTATTGTAGCAAAAAACTGTTGACCTAGTATTTTTGGCCTCCTTGATCTTTCTTTTAGAATAAGAGGATTCGTCCTATTAAAAGTTATATCATGACTCTCCTCAAAACTCACCGGTGGCTTCTAAGTAACTCAAGTGAAATTTAGTTACTGAAAAGACCACTGATGATCTTGCCCCTGTTATATCTCATTCTTTTCTCTTATTATATTCATTATGCTGAGGCTAGAGTGGCTCTCAGTTGTTCTTTGATGGTTCAAGTACTCTACTATGTTTTCAGTTTTTCTGCCTGGATAACTATTTTTCCCAAATATTTGTTTGAATCTCTCCTTCACATCCTTCAGATATTTTATTTGAAAAGACCTCATTAGTAAAATTAAATTTTGGGGAGCATCTGGTGACATCATTTTACTAATGAGGTCTTTTCTGAGTTCCTTATTTAAACATACAATTGTTCTCCCTTCCAAACCGTAGCTTTGACTTCCTTTTTCTTGCATTATCATTTATATAAATCATTTATTGACATTTATTATATTATTTATATTTTAATTTACTTTTGATTGATATCTATCTCCCTTACTGTAATGCAAACTTCTGCTGACAAGAATTTTTGTGTATTTTGCTTACTGTCCCGCTTCCAGTGTCTAGAAAAATGTTCAAAGAATAGGTGAGCAAGCAATACATGAATAAACTCATCTCACTACCACACATTATAAAATAAAGAGCTCCAAGAATTTGGAATCATCAAGCTACCTTTATAAATAGTATGCAGAATTTCTTGATGCAAGTCACAGACTCAACTTATGTGACTACCTGGTTTTGTCTCACTGGAATGGGGAGGTAAATTTAAATATATATNTATACTATATATATATATAGATATATATATATATATATATATATCTTAAGTCATTCTTGGTGAAAAATTTTCTTTTATAGAATCTTTAGTGGACATGAGTGGGCAGTGTCACAAGGAGACAAATAAGTGCTTCAAGACCATATTCAAGACACAGCAGCAAACATTAAAACTATAGACTTCCAGCAAATTTTGAAATTTCATAGAATTATTTTTATGTATTTTTTAGATGTAGATGGACACAATACCTTTATTTATTTTTATTTATTTATTTTTATGTGTGGTGCTGAGGATCAAAACCAGTGCCTCACATGTGCTAGGCTAGTGCTCTGCCACTGAGCCACAAACCCAGCCCCTCTGTAGAAATTTTTGTCAAATATTTTTTAATGGAAAACTTCATAATTCATTGGAGTCTCTCTATACAGAATCACAGAGGAGGGATCTTTGACAGTATATCTCTCCCCTGCCTCTTTGCTCCTTCTCTCTCTTACTCTCTTCCCCTTTTTGCTTCTCTCTTAAACATAAATTTTAGGACCATACCTTTTGTGTGGCAACTTGTAATTGAAGGGCAGCTCTTCTCCTAAATTCTTTCTTCAGGTAGTTTATTTCCAGGCTAATTATCTTAAAACACAGCTTCCATAAAATCTTCAGTAGTTCCTCCATTGAACACATGATACAATGTACATTGCTCAGCTTGTTGTTCCTGACTCTTTAGGTCAGGTCTCCTAGAAGGGGGATCTGAGATAAGGATTCTTATGCAAGCAAATGATCAAGGAGGTGTTCTCAGCAGTAACCTGCAAGGAATAGTGGGAAGTTGGGAGCTGGGGAGTTGGCGAGGGCAGAGAAAGAAGCCAAGCAGAGCTGTGGTTTCAGCTGACATCTAGCCTTAGTCTGATCCTATGAGGACCTGTGGCTTTTCCACTTTGATGCAGAGGGCAGCTTTGTACCTTTGTGTAGGTAGTTGCAGGCCACCGCCAATATGGCAGATCCCAGGAGACTCCAGTGGAGTCAGCTACCGTTAGCTTACAGGTGATTTTACAGGGAATGATGTGGCTGTGAGTCTTTATCACCAATACTCATGGTGACTGGGGGATGGGTCACATCATGCAAGTAAAGGGAATATAGCAGAACACTAACAGGCCCTAGTGCGTGGGCCCTTGTGATCACACTTCACTCCTTTACCATTCCCCACCTTGTGTGTCTTTCCCTCCATTTCTTCCTGTACACACTAGGTTTTTTTTGTTTGTTTGTTTGTTCTTTCTTCCTTTACAGTGCTAGAGTTTAAAGATCTACCACTTCTTGAACCTTCACTTCAGGAGCTGATATGAGCCTACAAGATTCTTTGGACAACTGGAAAACCAGTATAACATTTGTTAAACTATGGCTGCATCTGACGTAGACCTGGACTGCCTGCCTGATAATTCTCATCTCCCTTCTTTCCTGTGGTCAGAAATGCTGGATACACCCCTTCCCAGTGTCCCTGTTACCACAGCTTAGGTGTCGGACGTAGTCCTGGCCAGAGGAGTGAAGAAGTCTTCTGAGGACTTTTGGGAGGGGGATCTTGCCCCAGTTTTGCTCCTTTGGGAGAATGTCATGTGAAGATGTGATGCTGGAAGCTGCCACAGTCACTTTACAACCCCATGACAAAGCCCACGGAAGCCTAGCAAAGCCTTCTGGGGCCTGCTCCCGGTGAGAACTTGATTAAGACCTAGGAAGTACATGGATCCTGCTAGTCTCTGCTCCCTGAAGGATGGCCACTGGATGCAAGGTTGTGAACCATAGACCTACTTCACAAGAAAGACAGAAAGAGACACCAGTCGTCAAGCTTCTATACCTAATGGAAACAGGAAGCTCAAGAGTTCAGCTAGGAGGGGTCCCAGCAGCTGCCCATGCATGCCTGAGTACAGGAAACCAGAGGGGCAGTGGCACGGCAGGGTCCCTCTTTGAGGCACTCTGACTCTACCCACTGGGGCAACATGCCTGAGGGGGCCAGCCGCTCTTACTTTCTGGGAGGCGTGGGTAAAGGTAGAAGAGAGAGGCTGCAGTGGGCATCTGTGAATTCTCCAGAGGGAGGAGCACTCTTGGGTTCTTTTCTTCAGAAAATTGAGCAGAGAGTGAGAAAGACAGGCATTCTCTTCTGATCATTAATGAGGGTAATAATAATTATAGCCCATACCGTTCAGGATGCATTTGCCTAAGAACTTTGTTATTTTTTTCTGAACTTCAAAATAACTCCAGAAATCCGGTGCTTTCATTCTTCTCTGACTTTCCTTTTTAGTCTCTTCTTTTAAAAATTTCTCTGGACCTTGTTGGGCTTGTTCACCTCATGAGTATCTGTCATAGGACCGTAGAGAGCAAGCTTCTATTCAGTTTCTGAGGCTTGCACCTCCCTCTTCTTCCCCTGTTTTCTTGCCTCAAAGTTAACTGGTTTAAATATGTTCTAAATGTATGTCACAACAGTAAAGGCATTTAAAAGTAATTTACTATGCACCAAATGTTCACACACACACACACACACACACACACACACTCACACACACACACTCATACACATATACGTGATGCACATGTTTATCTCCATAAGTATATTTGTTTGGCCTCCTTGGGGGAATGAATGACATAAATATGTGTTAAACTTTATTTACTGGGTGTCTCAAGAGGCATATAAAAGAAAATTGATGGCTCCAGAGGAGGTAAGATAAAAGATGAGAGGGGACATTGTTTCATGATTTGTGCGTTTCACATAGTTACATAGTTACATAGGTTGTGATTTTTGTTTTATTTTATTTTATTTGTCTCAAAAGGAAGTGCTCTAGTCCAATTTATCTTGAAAGTTTCCTTGCAAAGTCAGTGCAGAAGAAGATGGGATGTGGGAATTGGGAGGTGTCTCTTGGTGCCTTGGCTGGCACAGCAATGTGACCTCTTTCCCACTGATCTGAAGGCATGCTCTTGTATTGGGCAGTACATGGTCTCAGTACTTGACTTTCCCACAAATCCCTACAGAAGGAATATCTAGAGTGTGCGCCAGAGGTTTATTTTCCTCACAAATACATAATTATTTCTGCTTTATTTATAACCATTCTTTAAAAATGGAATCTTGGAGTCTTGATGCTTGCATTGTGGCTGTGTAAGAGATGCCTTACCACAAACAGTAGCTGAGCAACCGTTTATTATCTCATAGTTTCAGAGGGTCAGACGTTCAGGCCCAGGGTGGCTTAGCTGGTTCTCTGCTCAGACAGTCTCCCAATCCAGCTGCGTCCCGTTCTGGAGCCCATGGGGTCGTTGGTTGATTTCGGGGCCCCGTGACTGTAGGACTGAGGCCCTGTTTCCTCTCTGGCTGTCCACACAAGGTGATTCTCAGCTCCTGGAAGCCCTCTGTGTTGGGAAGTCTCACGACCCCTGTCAAGCCAGCCGTGGGGGTTCCGGAAGTTCTCACACTTCTAATTTCTCTGACTTCCCACTTCCGATGCATCTCTGCTATCAGCCTCTTCAGCAACATCTCTTGTCTGACTGCTCTAGCAGGATTTCTCTGTTTCTAAGGATTCACAAGGTCAGATTGGGCTCAGGGCTATTCCAGCGTCATATCCTTATCATATGGTTCATAACCTTAATTACATCTGTGGAGTCCATTCACAGCAGTATCTAGATTAGTGATGACTAACCAGGAGGTAGAAATCTTCGGGGGCTTATCTTCTTTACCATAGCAGCATAGTCCAGAATCGGATGAAATATGAATAATTGCAATGTGTGTGTGTGTGTGTGTGTGTGTGTGTGTGTATCAAGTGTCCTTTACTGGCTTCCATTTCCTAATTTAACAATTACCTCTGGGAAACTTATTTATGACTTACCATGTACTGATTCAGGCACTGAGCATACAACGCTGAGTGACCAGTCCTCTGTTGTCCTTGTAGTATCCCTCCATCATTTAGGTGGCTATTGCAAACTTGAAATGTGGCTGAGACTGAGGAACTGAATTTTTCATTTTATTTGAATGAAATATATTTAAATTTAAAGAGCCACATATATCTAGTGGCTACCATATTGACAGCACAGATATAGACTGTTTTGATAATTGCAGAAAGTTCTATTGATAGCCCTGTGCTAAACAAAGTCTCTGCTCTCCTGTAGTTTATCTTTTAGGGTGAAGTAGGCAATTATTTTTCTATAAAGGGCCAGATCATAAATAGTTTAGGCCTTATGGACCAAATAAATTCTGTTTCAGTGACTCAGTTTTGCCATTATTCCTGAAAGCTGCCAGAGATATTAATGAATGAGTGAATGACTATATTTTTAGTAAAACCTTATTGATAAGAATAGGTGGGGGAGAGGGGATGGTGGGTAGGAAAGATGGTGGAATGAGATGGACATCATTAACCTAGGTACACGTGTGACCACACATACGGTGCAATGCTACATGGTGTACAACCAGAGAAATGACATTGTGCTGCAATTGTGTACAATGAATAAAAATGCATCCTGCTGTCACATATAACTAATTAAAATAAATAAATTAATTTAAAAAGATAGAAGAGGTAAGGACTTAGATTCAGACTGTGGACTGCAAAATGTACACCCCACCTCTAGTGGATGATTCCCAATAAATTCATACTCTGGCTTTTGGTAGGTATTCAATTCTCTTATGATCTTCACTTTACTAGACCAAGCCCTCCAACATCATTTTATTCAACAATGCAAGGATGAGGTTTCAGCCTTGTATTAGTTTTCTAGTGTTGACATTACCAAATGTCTGGTGGAATTCCAGACTGGATGACTTAAACAACAGAAAAAAAAATTTTTCCCATAGTCTTGAAGACCAGTTAGCATTTGGCTTCTGAGGACTCTACTTGGTCTGCAGCTGGCCACCTTCCACTGTCTGTTCACATGGACATTTCTCTGTGCAGATACATCCCTGGTGGCTCTACAAATTCTAAGTCTAAATTTCCTTTTCTCATGAAGATACCATATAGGTTGTATTAAATACCACCTTATTAGCTTCTTTTAATGTAATCACCTCTTGTAAAGGATTTTTCTCAAAATATGGTTATCTTTTGAAGTACTGGGAGAGTTTCAATATGTAAATTTGTAGAAAAAAGAATTCAGCCAATATCAAGCCTTAAATTGAATATAGTACTTTTTAAACTTGGCCAAAATTAGGACCATGTGGGAACTTAAAAATGTATACCTAGCTTCTCCATAAGAGAGTCATTGAGTAAATTTGAAATATGGACTAGGAAATTGAAATTTTAAAGTTCCTTCGATAAGAAAGATAATGAACCAGGCTGTGAACTGTTGTTGTCTCATGGATCTAAATGCTACGCATTAAGAAACGCAGCCCTATGTGCTGCGTCATATGTAGCTCCTCAAAGGCATGGTGTTTCTGTCTCTCTGCACCAGTTCTAACAATTAATCTAGTTTCAACTGAATTTTCTTGAGCCTTTTCTTGACCATTGACAATGCTGAGCAAGTGAGATGTGTTTGAGAAAGGAATAATTCTTCCAGTGATGGAGCCAATAGTCCAAGGCGGGGCAGGTTGATTCTGTCTGCTTTGCTGCAGGTTGTACACAAAGACACCTAGACTGTATACTTCCAAAAATGAAAAATAAGAGTATTTAAAGATGTAATGTACCCTTCAGTCTAAACATTATTAAAAATATGAAACATTGAAATCCTTAGCATGCAGTTCAAAGCCAGGACCAGGTGTGCTGAGCTCCTGCTGTCCTTGTGTAGGATTTCTACGTTGTAGCCATCCAACACTTCTCACCATGCTCACGCACACACCTTCCTCTCTGTGGAAAGTTTGTTTTCTTCCTTCACGCATGCTTATTTTTTTTAATGCTTCCATGGCTTAGAGAGGTCTTCTTATTTCCCCAGGAAGAATAACTTATTACCTGTGTTTATTACTATTTCATTCTCTTATTTTAGTTTTAATTTTATGTTTATGCTGCTCAGGAGACTAAAGATACCACCTGCCATTCCCCCACCCATCTCTCAGGTAATCTAGGAAGGCCCTCTCTCCATGTGTTAATAAAGGTTAGTCCCAGGGTGGCATCACTGGGAGGTGATGGACCTTTGGGAAGAAGGGCTTCATAGGAGGTTTAGTTCATTGGGTACACACCCCTGAAGAGGACTGTGGGACCCTGGCCCCTTCCTCTTCCTCTTTGCTTCCTGACTCCCCTTGTGAATAGTTGGCTCTACCATGCTCTCCTGCCAGGATGTACTGCCTTGCCACAGGCCCAAAGCAATGGGGCCAATTGATATGGACTGACATCTCTAGAACTGTCAATAAGTTAATTATCTCAAGTATTTTGTTATAGTGATGGAAAGCTGATTAATACAGGTAATGATATGGAATAACTTTTCAAGGGATTGTTTACTATCTGTATATCCTCACCCGTGAAATATTTCACCATGTTTTAAACCATTGTCTAATTGAATTGTTTGGTTTATTTTGCTGTTGAATCTCAGAGATATTTATGTATTCTAGTTATTATGGTTGTCTAGATATGCAGTTGCAAATATTTTCATCCATTTGTGGCTTGTCTTTTGATACCCTTGACAGGTTTCAAAGAATAAAATTCAGCTTGATAAAGAGAATCTACAAAAACTTCATAGCTAACATTTTAGTAAGAAAGGACTTAAGTCTGAAGATTTCTGTCTTAGAAGTTTTTAAACTTTGCATCTTATTTCCTTACAGCTATAGGTCTACTTACATTACCTATTTCATAGTGGATGAGTATACTCATCCTAGACTGTATACTTCCAAAACTAAGTATACAGGGGAGTTGATTCTGTTTTCTCTTTCTTCCTCCTTCTCTTCCTTCTCCTCTTCCTCCTTGTTCTTTTTTGGAGAGAGAGATCCATTTCCTCTAAAACTTCAAATTTGTGTGACACGAATTGTTTGTGGTACTTCTTCAGTGTTCTTGTTGATATCTGCAGGGTGGTAGTTATATAACCTGTTTTTTCCCTTGATGTTGGTAACTTGTGTTCTCTCTCTCTCTTTGGTCAGTCTTGCTAAATAAAGGGTTAGCAATTTTATTGACCTATTTAAAGAAACAGCTCCTTGTTTCATGGATTTTCTCTATTGTTTTCCTGTTTTCAATTTTATTGACTTCTGTTCTTTATTATTTTCTTTCTTCTTTTTACCTTTTTTCCTCTTCATCTTTTTTGCTTGGTATTTGAAGTGGGAGCTTCCATGATTTATTGTAAGAGTGTTCTCTTTTCTCATGTGTGCATTTAATCCCTCTCAGCACTAGTTTAGCTGTGTCCCACCAATTTAGACATGCTGTATCTTCATCTTCTTTTAGTTGAGTATATTTTTTTTTCCCCTGAGACTTTCTCTTTGACCGTGGATTATTTGAAACCACAGGTCTTCGTGAACCAAGGGTAGAATGTTATAGGATGAATGTTTTGTGTCAACTGAAAATTACATGTTGAAATCCTAACATCCAATAAAGGCATTAAGAGGTGGGCCTCTGAGAGGTGATTAGGTAATGAGGGTGGCCCTCATGTGTGCCCTTATAAAAACCACTCCGGAGACCTCTCTTGTTCCTTCCACCACATGAGTACACAGCGAAAGAGCCTTCTGTAAGCCAAGCAGATTCGCACCAGACATTGAGTCTGAGGGTGACTTGATATTCATCTTTGAGTCACCAGAACTGTAGGAAATAAATTTCTGTTGTTTATAATAACCCCGTCTCTGGCGTTCGGTTATAGTGGTCTGAACAAACTGAGGCATAAAGACTTTATAATCATTCTAAGAATTAGTTTGTAATCAGAAATAATATATGTATTTAATAAAAAGTCTACTGGTGTTGTCACATTGCTAATTTTAATTAATAATAGGAAATTTTCCTCATTGTTTTATCCTCCTATATTTGTAATATAATTTTCATAAATATTTCCTTAACACATATTTAGAACCAATCAAGTAGTGTTACAGCTTTTGCTTCAGCCATCTAACTTAATTTGGAAAACTCAAGAGGAAAGAGAAATATTTTCCAGGATAGCAAATACACACATACACACACACAGAGACACTCACACCCATAATACTAAAAATAGAGCCGGTTTGTTGTCATTCAGACTTTAGATAGACATTAAATAAATATGTTTTCTTTGTGATAAGATTATTTATGGATGTATTTTTCCCCAGTATTCTAGGAGAGAATCTCTGGAAGTGGTAATAAATCAAGGGCAGAATTGTGAAATCCTCACAGAGCATCTAACCCTTCTCATCTCAGCTGTGATTTATCACCATGAGAACCTGATGGCATCATTTGTTTGTGCTTCATATTATTAGTTATTTTATGCAGTTTGCTCTTATGCTTGGTTGCGCTGTCTTTAATAATGACTCCCTTGGAGACGGAGCCTCTTCATACACAAAAATCTGTGTAGAGACAAAACAAATGGAAAGCCTTCAATGGATTCAGGGAGCCATGTTGCATGTGCCTTTGCCACCACCCCAAGATGCCTCAGTTGGCAAATTCTGCATTGTGCAAATGAAAAATAAATAACTTGATATAAACAAGCATTTCTCACCGGTATCCCTTTTGGAATTTTAAGACAAATCATGCATTCGGTTGAGGGGATTGTCCTGTGCATTGTAAGATGTTAGGTGACATCCTGACCTGGACAGATAGAGGCTGGTAGTGACCCCTACCCCAACTTATCCCAGTCACACTGAGCAAACACAGCCTCAAAGTGTCTCCTGGGGGCAACATTGCCTCTGGCTGGGGGCTGCTGGTGTAAAAATGGGCTTTTGAGGGACTGAGGTTGTGGCTCAGTAGTAGAATGCTTGCCTAGCAAGTGTGAGGCACCAGGTTCCATTCTTGGCACCGTATATAAATAAAATAAAGGTCCATTGACAACTAGAAAAATATTTTTTTTTAAAGATGGGCTTTGAAGTCTGTCCTCTCTTCCCCGCACTCTGCTCTACTGTTTGGTTCTTCCATCTCAGTGATGAGCCCTCACTCATAACAAGCAGGGTGTCTTTCTGTCTCTTTCCTCTTTGTCCCCTTGCAAACACTGATGATCAGCCTCTTTTCTTGTTCTAATATTCATTCGCACAGTTCCCACTATTTGGGCATATTCTTGGCTCAAATACCAAAACTTGGCCTTCCCTGGAGCAAGTACCTTCTGCTGGGAGCCATTAGCCAAGTAGGTATGACAATTTCCTTGCCAGCGTACCCCATGTTGCTGACATTTTGCAGTGACATTGAATGTAGGTGACCTTGCTCAAGGACCAGGGCGGATTAGGGTGTTCCCGGTTTAACATAATCGGGTTTAGGGCGTTCCCAGTTTAGGTTCCAGGTTTAAGGTTTAAGATTATTCCTGCTGGGAATAGGGCGTATCCTGCTGCCTGAGTTCCCCTTGAGTTCTCACGGGATTCAGACAGTATATTTTTGGAGATAGAAGCCCAGTGGATGTGGATTTGGGCAGAGAACGTGGATTTCCCCAGAACGTGATTGTAGATGGCTGGTGTGAGTTCGGGAATAAAGAGTTGCTGTTTGAATCTACAAGCTGTGTGGTGGCTCGTGATTGTGTGCCCAGCCAGACTGCGGCATTTGTGCCCAGCCAGACTGTGGCAACCTTCACTCACAGAGGTCGGCATAGCAACAGATACCAGACCTACTGGTAACGTCTGGGGACAGAGAGTACAAGGCAAAGTGTCCAAACATCTGGGCAGACTGGACGTCACCAGAAAACAGAGTTCACAGCTTAATCCTTAAGTTTGTTTATATGGCATCTCAGAAATTAAGTAACAGAAAAAAAGAAAATACTGGGTGGTATAGTTTCATAGATCATAATTTTTAGCTAAACATTCCTCAAGAACTGTTTCTCAGAACACTTGCTTCAGAATATATTCATAGGAGTAAGGAAAACAGGGCTCCAGGATAGAACAGATTTGAGAACATACAAAGTTAAGATCCTTATTCAGAACTTTGCATGTTCTATTGAAGATGAAAAATAATACGGCTTTTGCTGTATGTGTAAATATATTTAAACAATAAGACAAAAAACAATTTAACCCATTTATTTCCTAAACATATCTAACTGTAAGATATTTTCTACTTGGTGGACTATGTCTTATGACTATGTCTTATGACCAGTCATCTTCTTTTAGACTCTAGTTTGAAAAGCATTCTTTGAAAATTTTTACATATTTTTTATTCATTATGGAAAAGAGAAACACATACACACACATACACACACACACACACACACACACACCCCTTCTATGGGATAAAATCCATATAAGGGAGAAGGAAAGCATTATTTGGCTTTAAGAGTAATAGAAATCAGAAAAAAAAATTGCAAACAAAAGGTAGTAATTGAGTTGAGATTCATTCAGTGTGGAAAATATGGAATAGATTATGCGGAAAAGCAGTCTGTTGATGGGTATAAAAGTGAAACTAGTCCATATGGAACAGAATGGGAAAAGGTCATGAGAAAGGGATCTAACAAAGTTCTTTTGCTTGCAATTCAGTGACCCCACACACCCACTCAGACCTGTCTGTAGGCAACGGGGAGAAGGAAGCACTTGGAAAATATGAGGGTAATTAGCGGAGTTATGAACTGGGTTTAGAATGAATTAAAGAGAGGGAGGTACCCAACAAAACAGGATGGACTGTGAGGCTGTTTTCAAGCTTTGGAGACACATGAGGGAAGACTGGGTGCATATGGAGTGAGAGCAGGGTGGATACATATCTAAGTTTCTTGCAATTCCATAATGAGGTTCACAAGGATACATGTTAATCTCAATTCTCAATACAGTTTCATTGAAAGGATGCATGAATAAATTAGTTGCAAAGCTAGAGAGTTTTCTAAAACATGCTTCTCTGCATTCTCTTTTACATATTTAATAAATGGTAAATAATTAACTCTTGACAGGTAGAATGTTTTATTGGTACTTTCAAATGATAAGACTATTATTGTATAGAAAGTAATTATATTACAATTTGAGGCCATCACCTCAATTAGACTCTTTCTCTGGTGACATTATAATAAAGTTGAATGAAACTGCACAGTCATACAGAACTTTCAGTGCTAATCAATTACCTGTTACTTATTGGCAAGGAGAATTCTGAGAGGGTGGCTGAATACAGATAACCATTCACTGCATGGATTTGACAAGTGTCTGTTCTTTGGTGAGTAAGGAGGAAGTATGGGACCCTGTTTGGCTTACTCACAAGCCACAAAGGAAGCCAGCCATATGATGTTATTTGGGGGATGTCAAGAGAGACGTTACATGTGATCCCAATGTGCATCCCACTACATGCTACTGGTTTTACTAGGAGGCAAGCAAGCAAACAAACAAACAAACAAACAAAACAAATCCCAACCAACAAACTAACAACCCCTGACTTTTTGCAAATACATATGTGACTTAAAATGCAAATTCTCTCAGAAAAGGTTGGACACTGGCTTAATTGTGCATTAATATCTGAATGATATCAACCTAGGCACTGCAAACCTGAGACAGAACAAGTCTTTCAATTTAAGAAGGAGGATAGTCTTCAATGAAGCCTTTTCCTTCAGAGCCTCTTCCTTCATTGCAATATTAGTGACTTAAAGCCTTCTGTGTAGATAAGATTTACCAAGGATAGTATCTTTCTTTGGTCATTCTCAAAATTGCCTTGCAATGTCCATGGAATAAAATATTTTAATCTTACAGTTTTTCAGTAGATGGGTTCCTAGGAGAATGAAACACATTTTCCAAAGTTCATCTGACCTACAATAGAGCTGCGTTTTGTCTCCTTCAGGTGAATGGCAGTATGAAGGTTGAAAGATCATCACCTTTATTATTAATTAACTACTTGCATGGCCTTTCTCATGTCTGAAACTATTAATGTTTCCATCTCCCAACAAATGGGAGCTGCCTGGTCTGTAACTGATCTTCCATCTCTGAGCTCCAAAGGCCTTTTTATATTTCTGAGTTCACAAGTAAAACAGATAAAACCTGAGATCAGTGTTGAAAGTCTTAAGTTGTGTCATATTCTGCAACATTTATCCTTTTCTGGCCTTAAGTTTCACTTTTATGAAATGAGGTTTTAGATTATAGGCGAAATATCCCATAATACCGAAATCAACATCAGATTTTACAGTTGTTACATTGTGATTTGGTTTGATACACTAAGGGAACTCTTATTAATGAACAGAATTTCTGTTTGGAAAGAAGTACACTTATGAGGACCTCTTCTCCTGTATCTTTATGACCCATTCAAGAGGGCTGGAAAATATCTATTGCAATATCAAGTCTACAGAAACTCATACATAAGAGAAGTGGGCTCAAGAGCTGCTTTTATAATTCAGAATCATATGGGATACATTTATTTTAATATATAAGATATATATATATATATATATATATATATATATATATATATACTATATATATTATATCTACTGAAAGATATTTGAATATTATAGATTTTACAAATCATTTGATGGAAGCAAATTCAAGGTAGACATTTTTATGTTTCTCACTTTGTTCGTTTATTTGATCATCCTCACAAACAAATATTTTTTTGTCATCCATTTTATTTTAGGAGATATTGAAGAGGGTCTTTTTAATTTTTCCCTCTTTCTTCCACTTTCACTAGAATTTATAATACTCCTTCAAGCATTGAGGTGATGATTAGACAGAGGCAGCTCTGTGGTCATATTTTCCATCATTTCCAATTTTGAATTCTTGTGGATTCTACTTATAAAAGTTGCATTTCAGCTCTGCTATGTTCAACCTCGATTTATTAACTAGCAAATTCTTTTGTGTGTTCCAAGCTCCTGGTTGCCAATTCCTTTATCCTTTATTTCATTAGTTGCATCCATTTTTTAAAATTTTTTTGTCTCTCTGCCTACTGTAGAAGAAATATCCTCCACTCAGCAGATTTTCTCTGAATTTGTGAGGAGGCTTGATGACCTGTTTTCTGGCCACAACAGGGGTAGGGTCTGTCACAACAGAAAGTGATCCTGTCACCATTTTTGAAAGGACCTAAAACCAGAATACTGAAATATAAGAAATAGCAATGTCTAGCTTTCATGGTAGGTGGAAAATATAAGTACAAGACAGTGTATTAGATGTTTATAAAATGTGATTTCCTTCACACATGCCAGTAGTTGTGATGTTGTGTCGCACATAGAACAACAGAAGACTAGATTGCTCTGTGTCCCTCCAAATCCTCTTTGCATCTATTAGCTGGGAAGAAATACTGACAGTAATCATTTGCAGGTCTTGGCAGATTCATGCTTTGCTGAAGGTCTTTGAGGGCAAAAGTGCTTATATGTTCTTCTGTTTTCCTAAAAGCATACACTTTGGAAGAAAAGAGGCAGAGAGGAAATGTACCCATCAAGAATAGGCTTATACCAGGTTGAGTTCTCTGCCAAGTGGTAGGAAAGTCACAGGAACATTCCGACCCTAAATTATGAGCCATGGGAGGTTCGGATGTGTGACCGCCGATGCACGCCTTCATCTTAAAGACCAATGTGCACCAGTTCCATTGTGATAGTATTTTTCAACTCCATCTAGACTGTCCATATTTGTATAGTATATGTGCACATTTACATAGTATATATGTGCATAAAAGTTTAATGTGTACTTTTTAAAATTAAAAGACTAAACAAATGGATACAATAGGGATTAGAGAGGCCACTGTGATTCTTATAAACTTCAGTAAATATAAAAACAGTGTCTGCAAAATAGATGCTCATTCTCTGGCTATTCCTTGTTCACGTTCCCTTGTTCTTCCAACTCTTTCCTACAGCAAACATAGAGGTCAGACCATTTGTTAAATTCAGACTAATTTCATACAAATGGGTTACCCCGATTTGGGGTACTCTTATTAGTCCTAAGTCTCTATGAGAAGCTTTTAAATATTCAAAAGTAACTTTGTTTTCTAATATCTGCAATGTTTTTACCACTGTCTAGTAGAAAGCCCTGATTCTCATGTTCTTACCTTTAAGCAACAGAATTTTGAGAAATTTTAGTTACTAAGTATACTTTATAAGGTGAATTGCATGAGAAAGCTCTGTAAAGAGGAAAAAAAAGGAGATGGTGAGGAAGGTGTGTGTGAGTGGGTTGTGCGTGGAGTATGCACTTACATGCACGTGTGAAGCACTTACTGTATTTAGGCAGGTTTCTTTTTCTTTCACTTTCCTCCTTCCCTCCTGTCAGCTTTGTTCCAAATAGAAAGGAATCTCCTGACACACTGACACCACAGTGGTACTATGAGGTTCCTATTGGGAGAGCAGACTGTAGGGAGGAAGAGAATACCATCATGTAGCCAAGACAGTTCCTCTGGAATGACTTGAAAAAGCATTGAGAAGAGCAAAGGCCCTGTGGTACACTGTAGCTGAATAGAGATTGTCCCGTGTCACAAGTGCTAATACGTGACTGTATACATGGTTCAAGTTGTCCAATTCTAAGTGAGGTCACACATGCCTGACGTCTTGCTACTCAGGGAATCTTGGTGACTATGAAATGCATGTTAGTCAGCACTCATGGAGTATTAGTGAGAGCCAGCCACTGTGCTAAACACTTCCTGTGTCATTTCTCACTTAGGCAATTAACATCTACTCTCTTTGCCCTCATACTGCAGATCAATTTTTCTTTATTGATGGATCTGTAATGGTTTGATTTGTTGCTATAATCTAATATTTTTTTTAAAAAAATATTTAGATAGGTCCAAAGAAACACTAGAGGTAGAATATATTACATAGAAAGATCCTTAAGCTTGCTACGGAGACTTCAGTCTTCATTTTACCTCCACCTTTCCCTGAACAAATCACTCATTCTTCCTAGATTCCTGTTCTTTTTTTGTAAAGTAAGCAGGTTAGAACAGTGACCTCTGAGTACGATACCAACACTCTCTATGGCTGTTTCCATTTCAGTCATTTACACCCATTCAGATTAATGCAGTGAGGTGGAATTTGAAGTTTCTACCAGCTTTACAAAAGATGACTTTGGAGAAAGAAGAAAGAGTGACTACAATACAAGTGAGAGTCAAACGAGAATACGCTGGGTTCCTGGCAGAAGTAACACCTCCAGCAGGGCTTTCTTGATTTGTGCCGGGCTTTGAAGGACTGACTTGCAGAGGAAGTCACCATAATTAATCAAAGCAAATGACCCTGGGTTTGTCTTTGAGTGTAACAGTGTATATGCACAGGCCTGCTTGCTTCTCAGCTAGTCACAGCTTCTCTAGCCTCAACTTTTTGCTCAGTCTCAGAATTAATACTGTTTAAAGAATCTAAATGAGGACAGAAGTGAAATTTGAAGGACTCCAAAGGGGGAGGGGGACCTCCAGCCATTTCCCTCATTTCCTCCTCTTTTGTTCCTTAAAGACTTTTTAGATGTCCTTTGAGCTCATCATTCTTAAGTGGTTACTGAAATTGCCTCCTTTTCCTGCTCCCTCAATGTTAAAAAAAAAAACACATTTCTAAAATGAAGTGCTACACCAATGGTATAAAAAGTAGGCTATTTTATAGAGTTAAGTAACAATTTTCTCTCCAGACAATAGGCTTGCCACACCAATTTCCCCAAGTGACAATAAACATACAGAAGAATGACTGTCTTCTTCAACTTTTAGTTTAGTACATTTGCTAAAGAATAAGTTGCAAGGTTTGAAAAAAATGCAGACTGCATGTAAATAAGTGATGATTTCAGTTCCTCAGAATATGATGTAGAAAAGATAGGTGCTTTTGTATTTTAGCTGAAATACCCAAACAACTCAGTTACTAAATTTTGAGACTCAAGAAGGACAGAACTACCTGGGAAACTAGTAAACTCTTTAAATTCTTTCAAGTGGCCAGCCAATGAATACCGCAGAGCATATCAAGGCAGCAGAAACCTCTCAGTCTTGTTCTCAGGCTCCAGTCGTCTCCTTAGTAATTCAGATAAATCAACCAGATTTTCTTATTAAACAGCAACAATCAAAATGTCCATAACATTTTACTGTCCATACATTTTTTCACCTAAATTATTTTATACTTAACACTTAAAGAGGGTATTATTTTAATTCACATTTTACAAGACAGGAAACTTAAGGTTAGTGTTTAAAGCTCAGGTTGTAATAGGGTCATGATGCAAAGTCAGGTCTCCAGCCTCCAGAACCAACACCAAATTCCTCTGTGTGGTCCCATGTTAACCTTTACCTGTGCTTTTATATAGAGGCAACCAATGTGACCAGAAAAAGTGGTCAAGATAACATATTAATTGTGTTAATATAAGGAATAGATATTTATTGAATACTTACTATGTGCCAGGTATGCAGACACAGTAATAAGCAAAACAGATAAAAAGACATGTATTGCTAGGCAAAATAATGTAAGTAAATACACAGTATGCTCAATAATGATCAGCATGAGAAGAAGATGAGAGTAGGAGAATAAGGAGGGCTTGCTTGTGCTGCTGTTTTGTTATTTTACTCTGTGATGGGGTCTTGCGTTGTTGCCCAGGCTGGTCTGGTACTCCTGGGCGCTGTGATCCTCCCACATCAGCCTCCCCTGTAGCTGGGACTACAGGTGGGTACTACATGCTGGCAATGCTGCTGTTTAAAAGGGTCTGTCAGGAAAGACCCCATGGGCAATTTGTGGCATTTTTGCAACAATCTGAGGCAAATACAGGAGATAAAAAATGTGGGTAAACTTCAACATCAAGAATGATTAGGAACAAACTGAGAATGGGATTCTATCACAGTTTCCCAAGTTGTTCATACCCAACAAGGAGGCAAAAGGATGAGCCATGCCCTAGACATCAGGACGGGTCACTCTATTGTGGGGAGGAAGCAAGCGTGGCACCAACTCCAGAGGGTGTCAGTGATGAGTGAAGAGGTAGCAGTTGGACAGGGAGGAAGAACAGGGGATGTGCCCTGTTTCCTTGAAGAGAACACTGTTCCTCTACTTTTCATGTCAGGAGAGAGTTCCCTGATGAGGCTCCAACTTCATTGTTTTTGCTTCCTTTTTATTTTCCTGATGATTTCCATGCAAGAGGGAAAGGAAAAGGATGTGAGAAATAATGACTAGAAAGGAGAGTGAGTCCAGTGAGAGTTGGAGGTTTAAAATCGATTTCTCCTGTCGGGTGCAGTGGCACACGCCTGTCATCCCAGCGGCTTGGGAGGCTGAGGCAGGAGGATTACAAGTTTGAAGCCAGTCTCAGCAATAGCGAGGTGCTAATCAACTCAGTGAGACCCTGTCTCTAAGTAAAATACAAAATAGGGCTGGGGGTGTGGCTCAGTGGTCCAGTGCCCCTGAGTTCAATCCCTGGTACCAAAAAAAAAAAAAAGCACAATTCCTCCTTTCTCCGTTATCTATCTCCTGCTCCTAACAGTTCTACTCATTCCTCATTTTAAAAGTTGCATTTTTCTGGAGTATTTATAATCAGTGTTGCCTGTCCTTTTTCCTTCATGTAAGCTCAATTCTCTTTGAGATCTTGATAAATAAAGTCTGCATACATTAACAATGGACTTCTCTAGGTGATTGATGAGTTTGATCTTTGAATGATTAAGTCAAAAACATTTTAGTCTTTTGTTTGCTTTTATTCAGTGAATCATGCCATGTCACTGAAATATTGCAGCTAGAATGGTTGATCTGGCCAAGTTCAGTTTGGACGCGTCCTACAAAGAGAAATGAAAGGAAATCAAACATCCGTCTTTAGTCAGTTTGGACTCTATGGAAAGAAACCTCTAAATATTTTTGCTGTAATATTTCTGGATAATACTGAATGACAAAATTTCTCCCACATCTTCCCTCTTCCTTCTACCTCCAACAGGTGTATTCAATATTAGAACAGATTGCCTTTAGTTATCCTGTGCCAGTGACTCATCCATCTGGGTTAGCCTTATTTTTTTGAAGCACCGTGATGAATACCTGATTTTAAAATTTTACAGATGGTATCTCCTTTTGGTTGGCCTTACTTAAAAGAAAACTTGTGTTTTATCTGGGGAAAAAAATAGCTCCTCTCATCTCACAGACTTTTCAAGCCATTCCAACCCTTTAAATACTTGCGGCTGTAGAAATAACTGCAACGCTCTGGTCCAATTCATAAATGCCAGGAGGATTTAATTCTGAGTTTAAATTATGTATAGAATTGGAAATGATGTTTCTAAAATTTAGAATAAGTTTAGAAATTCACAGACTTACAGAACATCTAACTAGTAGTCATCAATCTGCACTGTCAACTGATGTACAAATCTACTGCATAATTGCCCAGTGGATAGTCGCTGGTTGATGCTTGAACACTAATAACGTGTCTTTCAAAATGCACATGAGGCCTATGCTGGGTTTGGTTCAAAACTTTTTAAGAAGGGACAAGAAGTAATTAGAAAAAAATATGTCACTTCTACTGTTCACCCTTGTCATTTAAACTATCCCATCTTCAGCACAAACCCAAACATCTTCATGTGTTCCCACAGATTTTTAAACAAGGTTAGTGTTATTTCATGTGAAAGTGTTAAATGCGACATTTCTTTTGAAAATGTTCTTCTCTCTGCCTACCACAAAGTAGACTCACTACAGATTTTAGAAATTATCCCTTATCATTTTTCCTAAGTACAAATTTGATAATTCAAACAAAGGCTAGGTTTTTTGGCTGTTTGGGTTAAAAGTGGACAAAATCAAATGCCTATTTAGATGACCAATTTTTTTCCAGTTTCTCAGGAAGTCACCCCTGTTAGCGCTGAGAGACCTCCCTCCTGGAAACCGGCCCCATACCTAGGCAAATGAGGGTGACTGGTCACCCAGGTCTCTGGCCTGGATCTGAGGTCCTCTAATATTTTTATTCTTAAACTTTTTCTATGGAATAACCTCTGAAATATGATCATTTCAAAAATACATAAAATACCTCGTATGTATCATTTAAGAACTTGAAAAGATTTTCTGGAAATTTTGAGTTCTAGATTCACAGAAGCACATTATCTTGTTAGGACAGAGAACATGAAAATGTGTGGTTGTGACTATTTTGCTCACCCACACGCCTTGTGGAAAATTTAATTCTGAGTGGTTTTTAGAAATCTAGAATGCCAAGTTTCTTGAAAAAAATCTTGAAGAATATGCTTATTTTACTTTTGGTGGTGGTCATTTACTTGGAGGTCTATGGGTTCCCAGAGTCACGATGGCAATGACTATCTGGGAAACCCTCAAGGCTCTAACACAAGTTCATGTGCACATGCTTTTGCATTTATTTCTCAGGGACAGTCCTCATGGACTCCATCAGATTCCAAAATGAAACCATCACCACCAAATGTTTCAGGTCCATGTACTGGAGAAGAACTGGTCATTTGCATCAATTCTTGTCCATTTTCTGTTAGCTCTTCGTCCCCTCCCCTTCTCTAACCCCTTTTTGAATCATAGAATTTCGTGAGTGAAATACCCTAAGGTCATATCAGAGAAATGTGATTCAAATCCTGTGTAGTCTGCTTTCCTCACTCAATATTAGACAAGTTTGAGTTGATTGAGGAATTTGACATTAGGTACCTTTGCTTGGAGACAAATTAGTTAACTAGCATGCTGCTCAAAGTTCTGGGTTTAATTTCTTAGCACTGCAAAAAAAAATGTTAAATTAAAATGACTTTAAGATGTGGAAAATATGTATTTGAGAAGGAATTTACGTAAGAGTTTTCTTGTTTGAAAAAAATGGTTAAAAGTTCTATTATGAGACTTAAGGGAGGTGTGTTGGAGGAGATAGGCACAATGAAGTCTGTTTTGGGTTGTATACACAGTGTAACTGTATTATTTACTAAGTAAAGGTTTAGGGCAGTTATTCAATGGCATTTCCATTTCCAAATGGAAATAATTTCTTTATTTTTGCAGGGGTACCAGGGATTGAACTCAGGGGCACTCGACTACTGAGTTGTACCCCAACCCTATTTTGTATTTTGTTTAGAGACAGAGTCTCACTAAGTTGCTTAGTGCCTTATTGTTGCTGAGGCTGACTTTAAACTCGAGATCCTCCTGCCTCAGCCTCCTGAGTCACTGGGATTACAGGCGTGTGACACTGTGCCTGGCAATTTCTTTATAATAATATGTGATAGCATATGCTGAAGGACTGTCTGAATGACTCAAAGGTAAAAGCAATGGAAACTTGGACTTTGAGAGGTCAACCATGATGTAAACATGAAATGATCCTGAGTTCCAGAAATGGGTTACAAACATGAAGTGGCTTTAAGACAACACTTGAGAATGACATAAGAACATTAGGGGCTCCATTCTGTGTGGTGCCAATGCACAGGTGTATGGACGTATGGACAGGCAGGGCGATTCATAGGGTGCTACAGTCTGTGTGTGGGTTCCACCCCCCTTCATGTTAATGTGTTGCAACCCTGGTATTTGGGAGGCAATTAGTCATGAAAACGTTGCCTTATGAGTGGGATTAGCACCCTTACAGAAGAAGCCAGAGGGCCAGGGATAAAGCTCAGTTGGTAGAGTGCACAGGACCCTGAGTTCAATGCCCAGCACCATAGAAGAAGAAGGAGGAGCGTGAGGGAGCTTCTGAGCTTTTTCTCCCTTTTGCTAAGTGAGGATGATAGAAGATGCCATCTAGGAGGGACCGACCCTTTCTAAATACTGAATCTACTGCTGCCTTGAACTTGGATTTTCTGGCCTCCAGAAATGTGGGCAGTAAACTTCTTTGGCTTGTAAATTACCCAGCTCAAAGTATATTGTTATAGATGCCAGAACTACCAAAGGCCCAGGGTTCTGCAAAGTTACTTAGAGATGTAGCAAGAGATGAGGGGTGTGCTGTCACTCACACAGTAGGGATCCATCATTGGACACACTGTACCTGGGTTAAAAGACATGGCACAAAACTGACCACATTGATACCTCTGAGTACGTGGTCACCTGTATCATATGGACCTTCAAAACTGCTGGACATCCTTACTATTTTTTTTAAACAAAACTATAAGCCACCAGAGAGGAAAGTTTTTAATTTCTGAAACCTAATTAAAATCCCACCTTTTCCCATTCGAGTCCAGTTCCTTCATCTTTGCCCAACTTCTCTTCTTCCTATCTCAGGACTCTCACTTGACATGATCCCTTGTCTTCTCTGTCGTCTGTTCATGACTCAATCAAGAACAATAAAGTTCTTAGCTAAATTTCCTTCTCTTCATAGAACATCCTTCCTCTATTTAAATCCCTTCCTTCTCTTTATCAGTTACTCCTTTTTCATGTCTAGTCAGACCTTCATGTTCTTTTCTCACTGTCTCCACTGTTTTGCTCCCAAACTGTCCATGTTGATTTCACCAATGGCCTCAGTATTTGATCATTTTTATCTGAAATTCTTATTCCCCTTCAGTGGGTTTGATTTTCTTGGCAGTAACATCTTGCTTTGACGTCACTGACATCAGGAACTTCTGATTTCTCTCCACCTCACTGTGACTCCCTGCCAGTCTCCTTTTCTGTCTCTTCCTCTTCCTCTCCATCTTCAGATGTTGGCATTTCCAACTCGGTTCAGCCCTTCTCCGGAGTGCTGTTTCTAGGTGGTGTTTTCCCTCTCATCCCTCAAGTCCAACTCTTAACTTGATTCTTCACATTAAACATCTCATAAGAACCTCAAAGCCAACTTCTTAATGTCTTGGAAATCAAATTAATTCTTTCTCCATAAACCTACTCTTTCTCACTATTTTCCATGTCAATAGACGACGCTGTCAAGCAGCATTCGGCTCAGCATGGAACCCTGGTTATCCCATTGGATGCTCCCTTTCTTTCCTTTCACTCCAGGAATCTGCTTCCATCTCTCCACGTGGAACATGCTAGTCTAAGTTGACAATATCTACTGCTTGCTTTCCCTTTTTCCACTGCGGCTCCATCAATGTTAGCCTGTGCATCACTTCTTTAAGCACTCAGAGTTGTCTTCACAAATATGATTTTCATCAAAACATCCATTTCTTCATATTCATCAATCGCTTCTCCTTGCCCCTAGAATAGCCTTTAAAATCCTTAATATGGTCTGCAAGATCTTGAGATTATATCCCTATCCTCATTCCTCCCAATTCTCCGCCTTACTCCCTGTGATAGAGTCACCTTGAACTCCTGAGGTTTTTCAGTCACCATGTGCTCCTGAAAACCCAGAAGCTGCTTGCTTATTTGGCCTGCCCTGTGTGTGTGTGTGTGTGTGTGTGGGGGGGGGGGTTACCAGCTCCCTTCTCCTAGCTTCAGTTCTCAGTTATGAGTCATTTCCTTTGAGCCAGATTAGTCTCTCTTTATTTTTTTTTCATAATACCTAAAACAATTGTCTTCTATGGAATTACTTGTGTAATTAAAGACTTCAGTCCCAACAAAATGAGGCCATGCATTATCTGCTTTATTTATAGCTGTAACATTATTTTTTCAATGAAGGAAAACACTCCAATTAAATCTGTTCTTTGTAATACCTTCTTCATCTTGTTACAAAAAAATTACTCTAAAACCTAATACAATAATAATACTACTTTTAAAGTCTTCTTGGGTTTTAGCCTAAGAAATTTGTACAGCCCTTTTTAACTCTTTGTGAAGTCAATCTTTAACATGTGTATTTATGTGTTTCTTTGCCTGATTGTTTCCAGCATTATAAATATTGAAAATAGTATCAAAAACTTTTAAAAAGCAAAAAGCAAATCAAAACAACCCACAGTGCCTCTGTGATTTTGGGGGTCTTGTAAATAAACAAAGAGCATCATTGAAGAAAGCATCATTGAAGAAATCTAAACTATAGAGCTATGTGCAGAGGTAAGGTAACCAACAGGGGATAGAGACTCACCTAGGAACCAGCAACAGAGTGAAGCCACTGAATCATAAAGGCAGAAGAAAATGGTAACCGGGCACAAGTTAGAGCTGTGGAAGGGGGGCACCTCACCTGAAGTTGGGACAGAAAAGAAAACTAACGGCCAATGTGCTGCAAGATTGGAAGGTACCTGGCAGCAGAGTGTGTGGGACATAGTCCCCTGACCTTCCCCCACAGTACCACCCTTCAGGCTGTTACCCATGTTGCTGTTGATCTAGCCCAACTGGAAATCAGGGGCCAGAGGGAAATGAGGGTAAAGAGGATAGAACTGTGTGGGTAAAGGAGCTCTGGAGAATACCCAGTACATCGCCTTTCTTCCACTATTGTGCAAAGATAGGATTTTATCTTCCATCTCCTCTATTCCAGATAACTCAATGGTAAGATTTTAGTTCCCACATTTCTATGACCCTTAATATTTTGTTTCTTAGATTCTTTCCACACCAAAGTAGGGAGGTGAGATCACTAAATATGTTTTATTAAAAGTGCAGGCAATAAAATGTATTTTTTCCCATGGAAACATTTTTGGGACCACCATGTGAATAAATATAGGAAGAAGTCTTTATAAAGCCATTATTCACACGGAACTAGTATCATTGTAAACAAAAGAAAGTTAATGTCACTTCTGTGATGCAATGTGGATGTCTCCAAATGTTTTAAGGCAGAAACAAAATTGAGTTGGATAAAGCAATGCGGTTACAGGCAAGAAGTCAATGAATGTAGATTATAGCCAGCAAAATAATTTGTAACTAGAAAATAAGACTTCATTCTATCCATTTAAATATTGTAAATCAAGCCTCATATTATTTTGCAGTTTGGATCTCTGAAGTTGTTATATGCCATCTATGATACTTAAATGATTAAGAAAGTTATTGCTTGATAAAAACATTCTGTTGGGTTGAAACATAAATTGTTGATAATTTCCCGCTTTTGACTTTGACATTGGAACAACCTAATATAGAAATGCACATGAATTTTATATAAATGACCAGATAAATACATGTATTTGTGGTTTCTGGTGTGTATTACTTTCATCACCTGATTTAGCTTTTAAAAATTGGTGTTTATTTATTTGATATAATGCTATCAATTTTGTGAGAAATGCATAATACTTGTACTATAGCTAGTGCCAACTTGTACATCTACATCTGTGCCAAAATTAATCTCTTTGATGCAGCACTTTCTGAAAATAATTGTTTATCTCTTCTTCAATACATGATTGTACACAATTCTTATTCTAGAACAATATAGATGAATATTATATGTTCATATTTTCATTAAGCATTTGGAATATCACTATAGGGAACAACCAATCTAATTTAATTTTTAAAATCAAAAATAGCAGGACTGCTCTTTCTTCTATGACACTTTTACTATTAATAAGAATGCTCTATGGATATATTCTCTCATTCAATTTTCCCATTTTTAAATCCTATCAAATTTAGCAGGAGTTGAGAGTGTTAATTAGAACTTTCTTTGTCATAATATGCTTCAAACTTCCAATTCTGAAGGCTTCTAACTACTTATTTGTCATTGTATTAAAAAATTATAATTTTAATGTGTGAAAGACTTAGTGGAAAACATGTATAATACCTATTTTTAATATAAACTTTGGTACTATATGTTGCATTTTTATCTAAGGGAGATATGTAAATTCCATCTGGGGAGATGTTTATATTTTGGATTGTGACAATTTATAATGCAAATAATTTGTTTTAAAATTGTTCACTATTTTTTTTTTTTATTTTTTTTTTTTTTGGGAGACAGAAGCCCAGTGGGGGTGGATTTGGGTAGAGAACGTGGATTTCCCCAGAACGTGATTGTAGACGGCTGGTGTGAGTTCGGGAATAAAGAGTTGCTGTTTGAATCTACAAGCTGTGTGGTGGCTCGTGATTGTGTGCCCAGCCAGACTGCGGCATTTGTGCCCAGCCAGACTGTGGCAAAACTCCATTAAAGCATTTCTTGGCAGCCAGAAGTACCAGCAGGAAAGAAGGGAGTCTTGGGTGTGGAAAGATTTCTCAGAAGTTGCTGGGATGTCACTAAAGTCTTGACTTCAGGTTCAGCTGACCATGAGCAGCCAAGTCACCTCTTCAGCCATCCCTTCTTCTCTTGTTTTCGGCGGACACAACATCTTTGTTTGTATGTGGTGCTGAGGATCGAACCCGGGCCGCACGCACGCCAGTTGCTCAGAGAATAAACATAAAGAAACAATAAAAAGAGAGATCCAACATGGCGGCGAGAGGGGAGGCAGCGCTTTCAGTACCTCCTCAACAACGGGGTCAGAGAGACGCATGGATACGCTTAGATTCGACCTGCTGAGAAACTCCCAGCAAAATTCCACTAAAGAGAGACCGGCCGGGAATCGGTAGGATTTTTGGAGGTGACAGTTTGCGCTAGACGAGTGAATCTCCGCCACGCAGCGCAGAGGTCCAGACCCGCCAGCCGCTGCCCGCGCGACTCGGCGACTGTCGGCTGCCTGCACGCGGCCCCCGCGTCAGGGCGGATAGCCTCCGAGGCGCAGCGCAGCAGGAGCGGTGCAGGGACTCTAGGAAGAGGTCTCTCGCCAAGCCTTCATGAAATAGCGAACCAGGAGCTGAAACCAACCAGAGACAGACCAGTCCCACCCCTCCCTTCGGACACTCCCGCAAGGAGCCTGGGGCCCGCCATATCAGAGAGGTGACATCACCAGAGTTCCGCCGACAGAATTCCTTCCCAGCGGAATCCACGTTAGCAGAGGGCAGAAGCTCGGCTCAGAGGGCACAGCTCCGCCTATTGGAAGAGAAGAAAATGGGATTCAGCCATAGAACAGGGGATGCCAGCATGGCAGAGATCTGATGTCAT
>NW_026000005.1:42263305-42348117 GCF_001458135.2 Marmota marmota marmota | reverse complement strand
AGAGGTGGGAGGGAAAGGGAGAGAAAAGGGAAATTGCATGGAAATGGAAGGAGACCCTCAGGGTTATACAAAAGAACATACAAGAGGAAATGAGGGGAAAGGGAAAAATAATACAAGGGAGAGAAATGAAGGTCAGTAGAGGGGGTAGAGAGAGAAGAGGGGAGGGGAGGGGAGGGGAGGGGGGATAGTAGAGGATAGGAAAGGTAGCAGAACACGACAGTCACTAGTATGGCAATATGTAAATCAATGGATGTGTAATTGATGTGATTCTGCAATCTGTATATGGGCTAAAAATGGGAGTTCATAACCCACTTGAAGCAAAGTGTGAAAGATGATATATCAAGAACTATGTAATGTTTTGAACAACCAACAATAAAAAAAAATATTCTATGTATAAATCCATCCAAAAAAAAGAAACAATAAAAAAAATTTACATTCATAAAAATAAATAAATAAATAAATAAATAAAATTGTTCACTTTTCCACAATAAAGTGCAATCTAAAATAACTACCAGAATAAACCAATTTTCAACTCTAATAAAATGTAATGTTTTATTTTGTAGGTTTCCAGGTCTAAAGTGAATAGAAGTTAAAAAGGTGAATAGGATATGATAAATTATTTTGCACGTATCAAAATCTTACTCCACTAAAATATATGTCTATTGAGAGAGAAAAAAAAAGAAAATGAATGGAAAAGAAAAGAAAAGATAGGAAAGGAGAGAGAGAGAGAGAGAGAGAGAGAGAGAGAGAGAGAGGAAGGGATAAAATCCAACCCAACACAAACTTGAAATAAAAAAAATAATAATGGCAGGGATTATATCTCAGTGTGTTGGAGAGTTTCCATGTTTCCTAATTTGGCTGTACCTTTCAGCTGACCAGGGATGGCAGGTGACACTGACCTGGGTCACATATGTGTTGAGCGATGATAAAGAATGGGAACAAAGCCCTCCCTCACTGCCTTGGCAAACATTTTCCACCACATCACCATGGCTCCTGCTTTTGTTTTTAGAGGAGAATTTTAGGTGGAAGCAACAAACATGAATGGGGGGAGTTACTATAGTGACAGCTACCTCTGCTCAGGTTTAATTCTCAGATGTCAGCTCAACATTTGCTCAGGGCAGGTGGTCTCAAAGATTTGGCTTACAGGAGATTTTTTCCAACCCTTGATGGAACTGGAGAAGCTGCCAAAAATACGACAAGAGTAAGAAGTACACTCTCTGGACAGCTGATGGGCTACTCTCTGTGTGCTAATAACAGTCATTTCAAGTTCCCTTCCTCCTATGTAAATCGGCATCTGTCTTACTGGTCTTGGAGAAGCTTGGATGACAGAATACACATGAAAGTGCTTTAGAAGCTACCAAGTGTTATGGGGGAGAGAAGGGAGCAGTTACAACTGCATTCATAGCTAATTTGAAGGCACTGATGTGGAAAACTCTGAAAGAGTCCACAAGAAAATGAATTGAACCATTTGAAATCCTGAACATTCTGTACTCCCAGGTGAAGGGGGTTGTTCTGCACCATGCAGATGCCATTATATGCTCTGGGTCTTAAATGCAAGTGCGTATGGCACACTTAATAACAATGAAGATGCCCTGCATGTGTTCAACAAGAGTCAGTCTGTGCATTGTCCTAAGTCTAGTCCTTCTAGGGGAGGCCATTAGCATCGATTAGAACTATGCCATTTCCCCACTTGTATGAAATATTGTAACCTTCAACGGTGTTAGCCTTTGAGCCCCTATGACACTTACTACCTTGATACTTGAGGAAAATTCCTCTATTTGCTCATTTGTTTCTTGGTTATTTATTTGAAACAGCACTGAAACCATTTAAACATTCAGATCCTTGGTTCTCCCATCTTTAAAATGGGGACAAATTTTTGATATACCTCAAAACGTTGAGATTAAATGTGATAATCCATATAAAGCATTTAGCGGATTGTCAGGCAGAGAAAACAGGCTCCATGAGGGTTGGTCATTGAGTTGTTATGGGCTCTTGGTTTAATGTGGCAACACGAAAAGCAATAAATACACAAAATAAGACTATCTAATAAATGATGTGATGACCTTCTTTTAAAATTTTATCAGTGACTTAACAAAGAATATGGGTTGGGTTGTAATAATAAGAAGTTATAATAATAGATTCGTAACCTGTGTTTATCTGTCAACCATCTACTTATCATCCATCTATAAAGTTAGAGGAAACAACTTTTTTAATTATCTGCGCAAATATTACTGAAAGTAAGTTCAAGAAGAAGTGGCCGAGACCAGTTCAGGACAGGAGGTGACATGAGGGCCGCATGTTCTGCTTGCCATTACACTCTGATTATGCCCAGCTCAATGTGCCACTCTCTCCTCAGACTAGCAAGGCATGGGTACAGTAGTGTTCAGTTGTGAAATAACATTTTTCACAAGTGGGAATTGTTTTCTGTCTCAGAAATCTCAAGCATGCACACTCCCTCTTGTCTTTTGGCAATTGAATCACCTGTCTATTCTTGAACCAACTTTTGTAGGAAAAGAAATGTCCTTTGCTCTTTGACACAGTCCTTTTCATCCCTACCCACTCTCCATGGAAAGGGTGATGAGATGGTCCTGGTTGTTATGGGCTGAGTCAGCCCAACCCTATAACACAAAATAACTTCTCAAACTACTTCAATCTGTGTTGGAGAGGAGACTGTTAGGATGAGCACTTCACACCCCATAAGTGACTCTGGAATCCTTAACCCCATAGTGGGGTTTTATGAATCAAGCTATAAGTCCAAAGGAACCAAAAGGTGAAGTGCACAAATGTAAGGTAAATGGGACCCGAGGGAGAAATATTTCAACCTTGAGGCATTGCTATCGGTTTTTTGAGAGGCATCACTCTGAATTCCAGAGGCATGCAGGGGCAAGAGTTTTCATGATTGGCAAGTACCCATTATACACTAAGCACTAAACATGGTGGTGCGGTATGGGTCCTCCAGGAGTTTACATCTGGAGGAGTTGAGGATGCAGTGAGAAATGAGATCAGAGTGGAGAGTGGGGAGCATGTGAAGGAAACATGCAGGAGCCATAATGGATAATGGCACGATTATGAAAGATGAATTTAGCAAAAGCAGGGACTACCGTTACCCCATCCCCATCCCAGAGAAAAGAGCAAAAGGGAAGGAGGGGCCGTTTTTTCTCTTTTCTTTTCTTTTCTTTTTTTTTTTTCAGGATTACCACAACTTAGTCCTTGGAGTATCGTCTTTAGAGTTTTTGTCGAAATCCATGTACCATCCAGATTATTATTGCCACCATTCTACTCAGATTACTTCCTTTAACTTCAGTTTATTTTCATCTTACCTAATTCTCACACTTAACAAGTTTAATATGCATATTATATTTTAATAGTATCGATGAAATGTGTAATCAAATTTTTAACAAGTAAATCAAACAAGCAATAAAATGTGCCTCTGTATCATGTCACATAATCGTCAGCAGCAGAACCTGTCTCATACTTTGAAAATCACTATTTTATTCCAGTAATCCTTTGGTAGCCTCCAATTCCAGCAGTCATTATCTTCTGGTTCTCTGTAACTTCAGGTTTGGATGTCATTTAGGAAGTCTCAAGGATATACTTTTCTGGGCATTTCAGCTTTTATTTTTAAATTTCCCTAAATATTTTTCAGTCACCCTGTGGATAAATCCTGAGAAAGTTCCCTTGGCTTCTTAAAAGTTGGGTGCCCCATCCTTTGTCCTCCACTGACAGCCCTGCTGCTCCCAGCCCAGCATATGGAGTGAACAGGTTCTCCATGGCAGCTTGGTAGATGCAACAACAGTGACATTTGCCTTTTACATATTAGGAAAAGAAGGTGTCCCCTTACGGACAGCTTGTGCTAAATCTCCTGACACATTAATTTTCAATTTACTGCATATTAGATTTCAGGTCTTCAATTTGCATCTTCCTGGCAAAGTGTCAGAAGGTTGTATCTTAGCTCGTGCTGGGGGCTGCACACAAAACAAAGGCAAATTCAAATAGTGAAGCTCAGAGAAGGAAACAAAGGGCACTTGGTAATTGTTAAACCCAGTGGTTTGGTTCTTCCTCCTGAATAAATATCAGAATATCAAACGGCACCACTTAAAAAATATTGTAAGTTATTTCTAAAGCTGCTTGTTGATAGTTTTGTTTTTACCTGGATTAAAAGTAAAGTTCTTTATTGCAAAATATTCAATAAGCACCAAAAAGAAGCTCCTATTCTAATTCATGTCAGTTTTCAAATTGTATCATGATGAATGCCACCAAAAATATGAATAAATTCCTTTTAACAGGGCCCTCATTAAAACCATTCATAAAAACACACTCTCTTTGTTTTATTTTTTCCTTTTCATTCAGCTAAGAACTATCATTTAGATACAATAAAATTAGGTACTTTGAAATACTTTATTTCATTAGTTAAATAATAGATCTGGATGACTACATTTGCACTAATCTCTGCTACATAGGAGCCCAACAATCTGACAGCTGAAGCTTCTCAGACTTTTGGTCTCCTGGACTGGAAAATAGCATAATAATAACTAAGTTAACAGCTGCCTTGCAGACTTGTTATGGGAACTGAAGGAGAAAATCTGTATAAACTGGTTTATAAATTCTGCAGTGCTACAAAGCATACAGTAACATTGTAACATATTTAGATAATTCTGAGCATATTGAAATTTACCTAATAATAGTGAATAATACCAAATGTTCTACTATTTAGAGAGCAGTCAAGATTCCTAAATGTGCTTACATTTTCAAGTACCATCATCCATATCTGTCTAAAAGGACACCAAAAGTAGATGTCCTACTGGTTTGCTTTTCAAGAATATTTCTAGATCACTTTTTATTAACATGGTTTTTAATTACTGTACTAACTATTATAGTTGCTTGAGTATACTTGGAGCTTTAACTTTTGATTGCATATATTGAAATGGCCTTTGCTAGAGTAGCCTTGTTAAATTGGACCATGCAAACATATAATTATTTATACCAATGCAACTTACATCTGATTTTAAAGACAGACAATTTTCTAATGTGGTAGTTATAGTCATAACAGGTCTTAAGTTATTTTAACTAAACAGTTCACTGTGTCAGAACCATGTTTTTTAAAAATGCTTTCATATTGTACATTCATTAGATTTTTAAAAGGTGAAATTGCTTGATATACATGTACATATAGAAATATAAATTATATATGAGATATATTCACAATTCTTAAAGAAAAGTTGTTAATTCTGGCCTCCAATATGTTTCAGAAACTGAAAACTTTTACTTAAAAATGCTCTTTATACTCTAAAATAACTTGAATTTTCTTGGATATTAGTACTCTGTAATTAAGTAATCCCTGCTATACTGGAAAAAAGCATTAGATGTAAATAGGTAATTCAGCCACCAGTGATAATAGATATATTATCATTAAGTGTTTTCTACATTCTTGAAGGAGGTAATAAATATCCCCCAAGATTTATTAGTTATGGTGGCTGTCCAGTTTTAGTAAGTAAACTAGAAGAAATGGTATCACATACTTTTGAGGACAACATTTAGTAACACAATGTTGTCCTCAGGCATATTACATTATTAATATAAGCATTATTAAATTATCAAATTCCCTAAATTGGAATGCTCTTTTTTGTATTATGATTCTCAAGCTAACCTCTGGTTTTGTAGGTGTTTTTACTTGTAATAGACAACTTTCACTTATTGGATTAACTTGAACTGTGCAGTCTGGCTATTTTATGATGGTCTTGAACCTGATATGTTACCCAGAGCTAAGTCATCAAACACATGCATGGGCTGGTGTCCAAGCAAACTCTTCACTCACTGAATCTAGAGTTGATTTCACCATTAATTCTGGCAAACCTTTTTTTGTTATGCCAATATGGAATGCTAGCATAAATAGACGTCACAGGAGAGATCAAAGAAGGTTATGTCTGAACAAGGAAAGTTTGGCATGATGAATTTTAGAGCTAAATATCTATGTTAGGTCCACTTTTCAACAACCCAATCCACCATCAGATGTTCCAGATATGGTCAAACTGCCTTTTCCCCCTCCAAAGATTGGCTTCTTTTTTCTGTTTCTAACATTTCTTAGAAAAAGTGAGCTATAAAAGTGCCTCAACAAAATTCCAAAACTCCATATTCATCCAATAAACAAATTTAAATTAGTAGTTTGTCTGAAAACTGGTAATCAAAAGGTAAACACACACATACACACACGGAAAATCACTTGTCAGCCTATTTGTTTTCTAACCTCTAAGTGAATTCTCTTGATCATACATGCTCAGTTATTTGTAGGCACACATAAAAGAAATGTGACATACATGTAAGTGATTTGTAGACAGAGACAATATTTGTGCTTAAATTAGAGCTGATTTTCTTCATAGTTTTGTTGCTTGCGTTTGCAAAAGATTACATTTAATTCATTCAATCAGATGATCTCAAACTTTGTCCTTATAATATTAATTTTATTTGAATTGTAAATGGCCACCTAATCTCATTTTTTTTAATTTCAAGCCTGGGGACTCAAAAGATTCTACTAAAATCCAAACAGATGTTCAACATGAAGGATGTTTACAAACTTACTGAAACAAATATTTTGGTCACTAAGCTTTTTTGACAGTAACAAAGGTTTTTAAGAAAGGAAATCCGTTTTTGGTTATGGCCTCAGTTACACAGCAATTGTGTGTGTAACCAGTTGTTAAAAGCTTTTCAGTTTCTATACTGTGGAGTCTGGAGAACGTAGCAAAATGTGTTTAAACTCAATTTCTGAACTTCTACTTATGGCAAGATGGAGTATAAGGGAACAGATTTATCAACCAGTCTTACAGTGACAATCAAGTTATTTGGGGGGAAATAACTTAGGGGAGCTATATAAATGATAGTTTTCAATATTGGATAATAAGTAGTAAAGCTGAGTCATACTAGAGAAAGATGAAACAAGCAAATTAGGCCTTACAGTTTCTCCCACTTATTATCTTGAGAGTTTCTTGACAATGATATAGGTAGGAACATGCAGGCAAAAATATGGTGGAGCCCAGTGTAGTGGCCCATACCTATAATCCCTGCAGATGTGGAGGCTGATGCAGGAGAATTGGAATTCAAATCCAGCTTCAGCAACTTAATGAGGTCCTAAGGAACTTAGTGAGACCCTGTCTCAAAATTAAATATATATATTTTAAAAAGAGGTAAAGGTGTGACTTAGTGGTTAAGTTCCACTGGGTTTAATTCCAAGTACCAAAAAAAAAAAAAAAAAAAACCAAAAGAAAATAAACAAACAAACCAATCTGGTGAAGTTAAAGTGGGAAGGTAGGGAAGGACAAAGACGAGATGAGGAAAAGGTGGCAGGGAGAGAAAATGTGTGCATTTGAAGAAATGACAAAGGAACAGGTTGACCAGTCCTGGGCTCGCCCCAATCCCTTAGGAGTCAATGATTTCAACTCAAGATGAAAAAAAAATCTAATAGACTATGGTACACTAGGTATAGTGCTAGAAAATGGTATTGTCTTAGAAAAATAAGCCCTAGACTAATAAGACTTTTTCCAGATCTGTATACCAAACTTTAGAGGCAATCATAAAAAAAAAGAAAGAAAAAACAGGTGAAAATATTTATACATGACTTTAGGGTCTCAGAATAAAAGCCTATGATTATGTTTTAAAAATACAAGAATATTTGAAGAAATAGCCCTAAACTTTTTCAAAAATGACCATAAGTATAAATGCACTGATCCAAGATGTTCAATGAACAAAACACAGGAAAATTAAAAGTACTACATGAGGCACAGCATGATAAAATTGCTAAATAAGAATAATAAAGATAAAAATGATAAGTTAGAGAAAAAAGACACATTATACAGAGAAAACCAAAATCAGCATGACAAATGATTTTAAGAAATAATGCAAACTGGAAGATGTTGGAAATACCTTTAAAGTTTTGAAAGAAAATAAAATTGTCAGTCTGGAATTTTATGCCTAATATAAAACCTTTGAAAAATAATACAAAATAACATTTTTCTAAGATACAAAAGATGAACCAAAGAATTACTACTAGATCTTCACTATAAGACTGTCAAAGTAGTCCTTTCAGTGTAAGGAAAATTATGCTAGACAAATATCTAGATCTACATAAAACAATAAAGAACATTAGAATCAGTAAGACCATGGGTACATATAAGTTCTTTTTATATTTTAGAAACCAATTTAAAGATAATTGTTTAAGTGAAAATAATAACAATGTATTATAGGTTTTATAACAAATATAGAAGCAAAATTTCTGAAAAGAACATTAAAAGTGCTGGGATTTGTGAAATGAAAATATTCAGTTGTATATTAAATGGTGCACTATTATTTGAAGTTAGGCTGATTATGGAATGAACCTCTGAAACTGTGAGCCAACAATAACATTTTCTCCTCTAAGTTGTTCTTGTTGATATTTTGGTCACAGTGATACAAACCTAACCTAGAAATTGATACCAGGAGTGAGATGGTTGTGATGGCTAATTTGACCATGTGGTTAAGAAATCTTTGGAAATTTTTTGCAAGAAGCATTTGAAAACTTTTGGAGAGGTAGGTTGGAGAAGGCTTAGAATGTTGAAACAGAGCCTAATGAGTGAATCTGATAGGAGATTAGAAGAGTAGAATGCAGTTAAGCATGTGGACAGTAAAACCTCCTCATGAGGTTTTAGAAGGGAACAGGACTCAATTGGGTATTTCAGAGGTCATTTGTGTTACACTCTGGCAAAGAACTTGTTTACATTTTGCCCATGTCCTGAGATTTTAAATGAGGTGGCATTTAAAGGTGATAGTCTAATTAAATGACAAAGGAAAACTGCTGGCTATGGACAAAAACAGGCTAAGAGAGAAGTTATGTGAGCATCAAGCAGTAAGGTCATAAGGGCAAGACTGTCCAAGCACTTTGGGACCCAGATCATTCTACCATGTGTCTCAGATGCAGACTTAGAATTATAGGATCTAATGTTTTTCCTGGATGTGTTTTGGTCTTATTTTGTTTTCATCCCTTCTTCCAATGCTCCTATTTCTTCCCTTTAAAATGGGTATGTTTATTCTGTGTCCTTGGGTATTGGATGTATGTAATACGTAATTTTTTTGTTTGTTTTGGTACTGGGGGCTGAATACAGAGTGATTTATCCCTGAGCTATATCCCAAGTCATTATTATTTTGAGACAGGGTCTTGCTAAATTTCTGAGGGTCTTGCTAAATTGTGGAGTTAATCTCAAACTTAGGATCCTGCTGCTTCAGCATCCCGAATACCTGGGATGACAAATGTATGCAAATTATCCTGGTTTGCTTTTGATCATCACAGAGACCAACAGCCAAAAATTTGCCTTCAGTCTCAGGGGAGACTTTGAACTTAGGATTTGGGCAATGTGGAAACTGCTATGGCTATGGTATTTTAGGCAGTTTTTTTTGTGTGTGTGTGACCCAAAGACCTGAAGGAAAAATTAGAGGAAGAAATGTTTATCTGGGGGCTTACAGCTTCAAAGGTCTCAGTCCATAGATGGCCATCCCCATTCCTCATGGCCCAAGGTAATGTAGAACATTATGGCAGAAGAATGTGGTAGAGGAAAGCAGCTGGGAGCATGGCTTCATGAATGAGAGAGAGAGAGAGAGAGAGAGAGAGAGAGAGAGAGAGAGAGGAGAGAGACACGGACATACAGTGCTCCTTTCCAGGGACAAAATATAAACCCCAAAGATATGTCTCCAATGACCCACCTCTTCCATCCACACCCTACCTGCATACAGTTACCACCCAGTTAATCCTTACCAGGGATTCAAGCACTCATCTGAGTTAAGACTCTCATAGCCCAACCTTTCACCTCTAAACTTTCCTGCATTGCCTTACACATGAGCTTTTGGGGGATACCCAATATCTAAACCATAACATATGGGGACTCTTGGAGATGTACTAAACACATTTTGCACTATGAATGGGCATGAGCTGTTGGGGGCAGGAGTGGAATGTTATATTTTAGGTATGAAGTTTCCCTTAATAAGCTCATGTGATAGACAATGCAGGAATGGTCAGGGTGAAATGATTAGATTATGAGATCTGCAAGCTAATTGGTGGACTAATCCACTTGATTAACTACTATTTGAATGGATTACTAGATGGTAACTGTAGGCAGGTTAAGCATGGATGGAGGAAGCAAGTGACTGGTTGTGTGCCTTTAGGGGTTATATATCTTGTCCCTGGTTCCTCTCTCTGCTTTCTGATGGCCATGAACTGAACTACTTTTCTTCCTTGATGTTCTGCTTCAACTCAAACCCAGAACAATGGAGTCTGCCGATGATAGATGGAAACTCTGAAATCATGAACCCAAATAAAGTTTTATTTCTCTAAGTTCTCGTTAGGTATTCTGGTCACAGTGGCAAAAAGCTGACTAACACAAACAACTTCAAAGTAAGCACTAAACACACACACACACACACACACACAACACACGACACAGTTACAAATAATAAAAAGAAAATTAAAAAATTTTTAAAAATGAAATCATAAAACTCTCAATCCCAAGGAATACACTAACAAGATAAAAAGGTAACAAAGAACAGATAGAGCAAAGAGGGAAAGAAAATCAGTCAATGGGATATTAGAGTTAAACCAACCATACAATAATCTCATTATACACAAATTACCAAACACCCTATGAAAAGATGGTTTGTCAACTGGTCACATTCAATAAAGAAACAAGACTGAATTTCTTGCTGGCTGTAAGAAAGATGTTAAATAAATGCTGGAAACAAGTTAAAAGTAACATTACTGAAAGGAAAGTTGGGAGGCCTCCGAAATGTTCTATAATATATAGTTCAGAGCAAAGAGTTTACTAGAAATAGAAAGTCATTTTATAAGGATAAAATGTCAAGTACTCGTGAGGATATAACTAGCATGAATGTTTATGTACCTAAAAAACAAGCTTCCAAATATAATAAAGCCTGTCTGAACTGAAAGGATAAGTACACTAATTCACAATTATAGCCAAAGATAACACCACTCTCTCAATAACTGATAAAAAAATGTACACTGAAAACTGGATTGGTAAGTATGTAGAAGACGTGAATAAAACTACCTTCTACTTCACTGAATTCGTATTTAGAGACTATTACTCCACCCAGCAATAGCAGGGTACACTTTTTTTTTTCCAGATGTACACAGAACACTTTCCAAGGAAGACCATATTCTAGTCCATACAAGGGCATTAAATTTGCAACTAATTATAGAAAGATATATTTATAAAAAATTCTAAAGATTAGGAATTAAATAATTTACTTCAAAGTTAAAGAAGAAATCAAAAGGGTGATTAAATAATACGTTGAGCTCAATGATAACGGAAACAACATTTCAGGAATTGTAATTGTGTTATGCAACCAAAGCATTTTTTTAGAGGAAAATTGGTAGTAATCTAAAACCCCAAGAAGCTATTAGTATTTTCACCCTAGAAAATTAAGATCAGATTAAATTTAAAATAAACAGAAAGTAGGAAATTAGTGAGAGAAGTCAGTGAAATACAAAAGAAAAGCACTCGAGAAAACTAATACTACTGAAAGCTGTTTCTCTAAGACAATCGTTAAAATTCATAAGTCTTTAGTTGGATCAATCAGGAAAAAAAAAAAGACGCCAATTGTCCACATCAGGAATGACAAACAGGAGGTCTCTGGAGGATTTATACAAATGTGAAGAGGATAATAAGGGAATATAACAAATAGCTATATCAGTTTATTCTACAAATTAGGTGAAAGGGGAAAACAAAAGATAAAACTGCTAAATCTCCCCCAGGAAGTTACAGATAGAATTATAGATATATGGTTAATTGATACAGAAACAACTATACAAAACAGTTTGCATGAATAGTCTCTATCTATTAGAAAACTGAATTTATTAAAAACTTTTCCACTGAGAAGACTTTAGGCCTATATAATTTCATTATAATTTTTTTCCAAATATTTAAAAATAAATACTGATAATTATACAAAACTCCTATAAAGAGTTGAAGAGGAAGGATTCTCCCCAAATTAATCTGTAAGTGCAGCATTGTTGTGATATCACAACTAGGCATAGTTAGTGAGAAGAATAATAGACAAATATTCCACACAAGCACAGAGGTCATAATTGTAGAGTTTAGCAAATCAAGAAATAATGCTGAAACAATTGGGTCTCTATATACAAAAATCAAACTAACTATATTTCAAACCAAAATATTTAAAATGCAGAAGAGTTTAAATTAGGCATTTTTTTCCTTACATTTGAGGCCAAAAGCATGGCCCATGAAAGAAAAATTGAATTTTGATATATTAATTTATTGAATTAAATTAAAAATAATGTCTCTTGTTCCTTGGAAGGCATTGTTAAAAAAATGGAGAGACTTCCAAGACTGGGAGAAAATACTTGCAAATCAAACACCTGATTCAAAACTTGTTTCCAGAGTATACAAGGAACTTTCAAAATTCAACAATAAGAAAGTAAACAACCCAATAAAGACACTTAAATAATCCCTCCATTAAAGAAATACATGGATGGCCAATTTGTACATAAAAGACGCATAACATCATTAATAAATAGAGAAAAGCAAATATGAACCACAAAGGATAGCTTTCTATATCTTTAATGATGAATAGAAACAAAGCCAAAATAAAATGATAATGTATCTGGCAAAGAAACAGTACATACAATGCTCACATACCATTTGTAGAAATGCAAAATGGGGAAGCTTATTTAGCAAACAATTATATTCATAAGCACATATTTATCAAAAACCTCAGGAATCTTACAGCTAGTTATTTAAAGGAATTTAAAAAATACATTTATGTAAAAATCTGTACTTAAGTGTTTATTACAGCTTTATTTGTGATCACCCAAACTGGAAGTAACCATACTGTCCTTCAATTGATGAACAGAACAGTTTGGTATGCCCACACAGTGGAATAAAGTTCAGCAATAAAAAGAAACAAACTATGGGTTCATGCAACAACATGGAAAAATCTTGCATTGGTCTGCTAAAGCTGCTATAAACACACAAAAACTGAGTAATTTAGCAGCAAAAAAAGTATTTTCCCAGAGTTCTGGAGGTTGGGAGTCTGTGAACATGGTGTCAGGTCAGCGGGTTTGTCTCCTTCTAAGGGCTGTAAGGAAGAAGCTTTTGAAAGCTTCTCCCCTAGCTTCTGGGGAATTGCTGGCAATCTTGATGATTCATAGCTGCTAGAAGCAACACCCCAGTTTCTGCCTTCGTCTTCACCTGGTATTCTCCCTGTATACCTATCTGCATCCAAATTTCATTTACAAGAACACTGGTTGTATTGGATTAGGGGTCCACTCTACTCCAGCATGATCCAGTCATGATTTAACTAATCCACAATGACTCTACATCTATAATGGGATATTATTCATTCCTAAGAAGGAAGTCCTGCCATTTATAACAATATGGATGAACCTTCAAGACAAGTGAAATGAGAATTGATGGGACAGTGTACGATGTCACTTGTATCTAGAATCTGAAAGTGTCAAACTCATAGAAACAGGGAGCAGAATGCCAGGGGCTGAGGGGATTATAAGGAACGGGGAGATGTTGGTCAATGGTATAGTTGTTCATTAATTAGTAGAGTTTGTTCTAAGGGATCCACTAAGCAGCACGGTGAGTATCGTTAACACTGTATTGTAAGTTGCTCCCAGAGCAGATCTTAAGTGTCATTACCGCATCCCTTGCACTGCCAAATGGTACCTAGGAGAGGTGATGGGTGTGTTAATTAACATGATTGTGGTTATCATTTCACAGTATTGGGTTTGATAAGGAAGATTAAAAGAGTTTAATTGTGTCTCAGTAAAAGAATGTCATAAATGTTTTGCCAATTCTGTAGAATACAAAATTATTAAAAACTGTGCATCTTAGAAACATGATTTATTTTTGCTAATAACACCTCAAAAAACTAGAACTAAAAAGATTTGTCAATCAATAATATAATGACAGAGATGTGCTTATTCACACGGAAGACGTTCATTCCCAGTTCTGCGGACTGAAGTAGTGGTGCCTAGAGAGCCCACCGCTGCTGGGAGCCATTAGCCAAGTAGGTATGACAATTTCCTTGCCAGCGTACCCCATGTTGCTTAGTGGAAGGACTCGTGGAAATAGGACATTTTGCAGTGACATTGCATGTAGGTGACCTTGCTCAAGGACCAAGGCGGATCCGGGTTTAGGGTGTTCCCGGTTTAGGATGATCCGGGTTTAGGGTGGTTCCAGGTTTAAGGTTATTCCTGCTGGGAATAGGGCGTATCCTGCTGCCTGAGTTCCCCTTGAGTTCTCATGGGATTCAGACAGTTTTTTGGGGAGACAGAAGCCCAGTGGGGGTGGATTTGGGCAGAGAACGTGGATTTCCCCAGAACGTGATTGTAGACGGCTGGTGTGAGTTTGGGAATAAAGAGTTGCTGTTTGAATCTACAAGCTGTGTGGTGGCTCGTGATTGTGTGCCCAGCCAGACTGCAGCATTTGTGCCCAGCCAGACTGCGGCACACCGCCCTCTCCCTGAGCCCTCAGCTGGCATAAGTTCTAACCTGAGTGCAGACTGTCGGATTCTCCCTTCTAGGACATGGAAGTGGGATTGAGAGGTGCTACTTTACCTGGGATGGTGACTCTTGTTGAATGTTTAAGCTCGGGAACTGTGAGGAAGCCAAAGCAGTGAGTGAAGTGCAAGAGCAGATGTGCAGGAAGCTGCAGGCAAGAGGCTAACTGGCCCCCAGAAAGAGAATGGAGCTGTGGAGACGGCAGGTTTCTGATGATCACCCCGGGTTCCAGATGTCTGTGCTCAGCCGCTCTCCTACCCTTGAATTGTCCAGAAGAGACTCCATTCTCACTTCAAATGCCTTTTTCTATTTAAGCTAACCATTAATTTGTAATTGAAAGATGACATGAAAAATAAAATTAACAACTTGCAGCCAAAAAAACTGTGCGTATGTGAGAGGGAAAAAGAGATGGGGGAAGGGAGAAGCTGAAAGCAGGATGCATGTAAAACTATCACTAGTGATTACATGATGAAGGTGGGACTGTCAGGGATTGTACTTTTCAACCTACTTTACACTTAAATGAAGGTGGTTCTGTTTTGTTTTTTTTTTTTAATGAATGAATGAATGGATTTTACCAACACAGGAATATGCTACCCTACCAATTCTAATCACTACAAATGAAATTATTAATGATTTGATATTAATTTTACAAAAAATACATTGATCAGAACTTTGAATTATATATTTTTTTCTTTCACTTTCCAAGAAGATTTGTTTGAGATAATGTATTTATTTTTATAATAAAAGGGCAATATACACATGTATGATAAATTAAAATGGATTTCACTATTAGGGGTATAACCTGTTTTCAAGTATGAAATTCCACATTCTCGTTTTCCCGTAAGACTATGCAAGTTCTGTTCCAATGCTTTTCTTTCAAGTTAGTGTTCATTTTAACTTCAGCAGTCTTTACATAAGCAAAAGAAAAAAGTTTAGTTTTTCTTAAGTAAAGACCCCTTATAGTGAAGAATATCCTAATGGAACTTCAATTTATTTGTTTTAATTGGAATTTATTATATTCAATATTCTTTCATAATTAAATTATTTGAAAAATCATTAGTTGAATCCCTGCCTTTTCAAATGACAAGACTAACTTATAGATGTTAAGTTATCAAAGACCACTTTCAAGGTGGTCTTCTGTTTTCTTAAAGAAAATATGAATTATGTATAGTTATTTCTCTTAAGATATTAGACATTTCTTCTCTCAATGTAATTTTAATGGTGATGATTTGTTCGTTCCCTATGGTGATCTATAATGGTATATAAATGCAATTATACATTCTAGAATGCTCTTTCTTTTCCTTCTTTCTATTTCTTTTCTTCTTCTTCTTTCTTTTCCATATTAAAATGAGGTTTGACATACCATGTCAAAATTCTGTCTTCACTCCTATTTCAACTGGGTAATGACTGAGAGGAATGGGAAATGGTATTAAAATGGAGCTGGCATTTACTCCTCAACCCTACTTAGGTTTACAAATTCAAGAAATCAATTACATTTACCAAGTGTGCTCTATGAGCCAAATACTGAAGAAAGTGCTTGGCCTGGATTATTTTATTTAAACACTTCAACAAGCTTGAGATGCACTTACAGTCTCCTGTGGAAACTGAGGCCCAAAGAACTTGTTAAAAAGTCCAAAAGGACAGTAAGAGGTGGGGGTTCTCAATTAAATTCAGGTGGTCTGGTTACAGAGACCAGATTCTAAACCTGAGAACTTAATTAAGCCAAGGTCATTCAGAATCAAGACTCAAACCTTGCAGCTGGGAAACCAGTATTTCTGGATCTCTGAAGTGGCCTGTGGATATGTCTCTGTGACCATTGGCCATGTTTCTTCACTGGGAGGGGCTCTGAAGACACACTCTAAGACTGAGGACACTCAGTCCAATCAGATTCTGACTGCTAGATTTCTCCTGTGGTAGCTTCAAGGTAGTCTTTTGGGGAATTTCTTATCTGCCCTGAAGCTCAATATGTTCTATGCTGGGAATTAAGTGACTATATTTTAAAAAGAGTCCTTTCTTGGGGCTATTTTTTTTTTAGCTCTGTAAGCAATGTTAAAGGTTACTTTTCTTGAACTGATTGTTTATAGTAGCCATGGAGATCCCCTAGACTGACAGTTTTGTTCTGCTGCTTAATAACCTTTGAGTGTGGACAAATGCGATTTCTTAATATAATCAAATATCTGATATTAACCCCTCTATTGAGGCTGATTCTAACCAAAGGCTACCTCCTTGTTTTGATCATATTGGGACTAATATATTTGGTGGCTAGAACATTTTTAAAATTTTCATTAACCATTGGATATTATTTAATCACGAATCATAAATTATAGTGTTGCTTATAATTAATAAAAATAAACCAAATGACTGCCAATATGGGATTAGTAAGAAAGATATTTTTTTATCACATGGAGCTCAATACTCACTAAAATATATTTAGATGAATAATTGTATTAAAAATGAGATGTGGTCAAATGAAAAAAAATTATAAAAACACTGCAAATCAAGAACTAAGGTGTGAATTCATTTTTGTGAAATTAAAATGCTTATTTGTAGTCTCAGCACTATGTAATGTATTCCTTTTATCAGAAAAATATGCATAAAGTATGACTTTAGGAAAATGTACGAGGAGGTAACATATTTATAAGAGAAATACCATTTCAGTGTTTGATGTTGTGCTTTCTTAAGATTTTGTTCACGCAAATATTAAGGACCATATGCTGAAGACTTCAGTTTGGCATGTAAATACCTCATTCTCTAATGGCCCAAGGAATCGTGTTCAGGTTTGGGAGATTATTAAAGTTTATTTCAAACAACCAAGACCATTTGGTTTATAAAACCAAGTACACTAAAAACAATAATAAGTTCTATCCCAAGTAGGAATAGATCAGATACATTAGAGAAAAAAAATCTGTGGGCTTATTATATTACTAACTCTCCTTAGGATTAATTATGTCTGGATGCATTTGAATTACCTTGAGAATAATATTTGTGAGTTTGAAGCAGAAATCTTTTTCTTTCTAAGGTCCATCTGGCTATTCACAGTTTCACTCATTGGCAGGTTTCCAAAAACATCCAACGTGCTCTAAAAAAGATCTGCCCTTATATTTAGGATTGTAAATATACTTAAAAAAATATGTTGTCAATGCATATGAAACATTTAAACCTTTTGAAAAGCTCACATTGCTTTTAAAGTCCTAGCTTTATAAAGTGATTTATGAGGTACTTTGTGACTTGGCCCGGGCTTATGTGCTGGTGGCATCTGTAACGATTCCCCAGTGCTTAGGAGGCACAGAATAAAATGGATTTAGTTCAGTTACTTGATTGTGTCATGCTCTCTTGTCTTTGTGCCTTTGTGCATGCTGTTCCTCATGCCTAGAACATCCCGGCCCTTCTCCTGGCCAACTCTTACTCAAATTTAAAGTCTAGGCTGAGACATCCCATTTCCTCTGGGAACCTTATTACAGCAATTTTCATGGTGACCCTGGATAAAATCAAGGACCAATCGCCTGTCCTCTTGGGTAGAGGATAGGGATGGAGTCTCTCAGAATCCATGGTCTTTCATGGGCTGAACTATAGAAAGTGAACAATTGTTTTCAGATGGATTCTTTTTAAACGTTATACTATTTTCAAAAGTTGAATTTAGTTCTTTCTCCAAAATGATGTAGGGAAAGACAGAGAGGTTTAGAGTTGTACTATTTTACTCCTTGAGTCTTAATGTTAGCTATGAATGTGACCAGTAATGAGTTTTTCAACTACCTGACCCTCAATTTCTTCAGTGTAAATGGGGTCAATAAATATATTTTCCTTACTGCTTTAACAAATTAGGTGATATATAAGAAAAAAAATAATTGGAAAGTGCCACTTGTACGCCAGTTATTTTAGTGACCACATTTTTGGTGCACATTACATGAGCAAAATTTGCTGTGATTGGGTGTGTTGTCACTTCCCCCAAAGATCTATCAACAACTCTCAACAGACTTACCAATGTACAAGCTAAGTGAAAATAGTACTCTTGATATGCAAATGCATTGTTAGGACCCCAAGCCTCTCATTCCAAATATGTCTCCATCCTTCCTTTGGAGAAATTCCAAAGCACTTCCTTTATGATGTTTAAGATTCTTAGCTGCAAGCACATAGCAATCCAAACCTAACAGATTTTGCTTAGAATTAAATTGGCCAGATCTATTGAAGAGATTTTTTTTTTCATTCCCTGATTCTGTCATTGAGCATCACTGAAGCTTTGGATAATAAAGAAAAGCATAATTTGGCAGAAAATTAGCACCAAGATCTGTAGAAGAAAAACTGTTTTCAAGTGGGTTTTTAAAAGGGTTATCTGTAGAAAAATCTCCATTTAGAAAATGGTGACATTTGACTAATTAAAACCTGAGATATCTCCAAAGGCGAAGTTTCAACACTGTCTCCTCTCTTGACTGTCAAATGCTCTTTTTAAATAAGGTGTGTTTGGCTCATTGATTTGCATGAATTCTCCTGGTTTCTGTCATCTGAAAGTCGTGTCTTACAATTTTGAATGTTTATGTGCTTTGACAGGACCCATCTGCCATGGGGATATCTCGGTGCCCCAAGCCGAGTTGGCAAAACTCAGTTAAATCTTTGTTTCTACTTGATAGAATTTAAATTATTTATAGTGGTTATGTCTCATTGATTATTAGAGAGAATTTTTTGATGACACAAGGATTTTCCTGTCACCAGATATGAATACATGTAAAACAAAATGACACATCCTTCTTATTAACATAAACTTTCTGATATTGTGATCCTAATTAGTTGGACTGTGGTCCCTTCATTAATTATTTATTTATTCACCTTCATTTTCCACTTCATTTTAGAACGGATTTGCTTTGCCGTGGTGTCATTTCATTAACAAAAGTGCAAGGGGAATCACATCAGAAATGTCAAGTTTTCAGAAATGGGCGACCTTGAAACAATCACCCTTGTAATTCTGCAGAGCTAAAACCTGACCAGGACAGAGTGGCTTTCAGAAGAAAGGCACCAGGCCAGAGGTCAAGCGTGAATGCCACCTGTGTTGAGAAGGCTGGCCCGCAGGCCACAGTTTTCAACTATTTTTGTTTCGTTCATGGATATTCATGTTCTCTGTACCACTTTACTCAATATATATTTATTGGGAACCTGTTGTGCACCAGGCACTCTCCTTAGTACTGTGACTAGTGGAAACAGAGAAGGTGACTTTCCTTGAGGAGCTTATGTACTAATGGAATGGGTCAGACAACAAATGTGCCAAAACAATTATTTTAGGAGTTCAGTGAAGGAAAAGCAGAGAGCCATGCTTGACAACAAAGGAGACCAGGCGGAGAGAGACCCTCCTGCAAAAATCTCCAATTGCTCTGTCCCCATGGCCTGAAAAATAGCCTTTAAATTAGAATGTGAGTTTATGATATTATATAAATAATGGACACTTTGCCTCAGATGTGACGGCTTTAGGTTCAAATTCCCCACTGCTGTAAAATGATCATTATTCTCAATTTAATGTTGTCAATTTGGATGAGCTTCTTTTTAATTTGATTTACTGATATTTGTAAGAACAAATTTGCTACATAAACTTTATTAAATTCTTATTATGCTAAACAAAAGTTATGTCATTTAATCTTTACAGACTATGAGATAGGCACATACCACTTTTAATCATTTTGTGTGAGTATAGTGTACATGCAGGACAGTGCCAATCTTAAGTGGACAACTTAGTATATTTTTATGGAGGTGATTATAGCAGTTTAATTCTACCAGATAAAACATTATTTGTTCCCAGAAAACATCCCTGGACTTACTCCATTCATTCTTTCCTCCCAAAGGTAACTAGTTTTCTAGGTTTTATTAGCAATGATTAGGAAATTCATAGGAATATGCACTACTTTGTGTTAGACTTTCTCTCTCTCTCTCTCTCTCTCTCTCTCTCTCTCTCTCTCTCCCAGTACTGGGGATGGAATCCAGGGTCTCACCCATTCTAGGCAACTGCTCTACCACTGAGCCACATGCCCAGCCCAAGGCAATGTCATGCTGTGAGATTCATCCTTGTTTTTCGATGAAGAAGACATTTTTTCCACTTTATTGTGGTACAGTATTCTGTGTAGCTGCATCATGGTGAATTTATTCTTTCCACTGTTCATGGGTATTTGGATTATTTCCTGTTTGGGGCTATGAGGAATGAAGAACCATGAGCACTCTTGTCTATCTACATATATGCATACCGGTGCTGGATGCTGTAGGTAGATTTTGGCACTGGAGCTGCTGAGTCATAAGGCATGCATATGTTCGGCTATCATAGATATTGACCAAAAGCTTTCTGTCATTTGAGATTACATCAGAGACACTGAAACACTGCGAGTGATGTACAATGAAGAATTTATTACAGTGGTTAGATTTCATTCCATTGTGGAAGCTGGTGAAGCTATTGAGGATGTGTCACTGTGTCTGGTATTGAACCTCAAATCACTCTAAGTAAGCCAGGCCAATAGCTAGGAGCAAAAGCAGATTTTAGAAGAGAGCAATTTAAAAAAAAAAGAAAGAAAGAAAGAAAAGAAAAAGAAAAAGAAAAACTGAGGATGAGCTAGAACCCTCACTGAAATCCTCCAGAAAAACTCTAGTTTGTTAGGAAAAGCAAAACATGCTTTTGGCTTATACCACCACTGTGGGAGAGTGTGGAATTTCTTGCTATGGAGCTGCACATACATAGGGCCCAGGGTTTTGAGAAACTGTAGGAGGTCTAGTGAGAACTAACAAGCAAGGCATTTTCCAAATATCACACAGAATGTCTTTTCTGGCCGATGCTAACACCGAATCACACGGGGAAAGAATTTCTGTAAAGTGTAGTTCCACGTTGGTTGAATAGAATAAGAGAAAACCTTTGTCTTCCGTTCCTTGTCACCTTGACAGATATTTACCCATTTCAAGAAAGAGCATGATACAACTCTCCTCCCTATGAAATATGCTATCCCTCTCCTCAAAAGGAAATATAAAAATCCTTCCAACTATTTTTTGGGTTATATTATTTACTTCTCTAGCTGACTCACCCTCCCATTTTAAAATCCTGTATTTAGATTCAATTTCTATGAATATATTTTATGTTAGATGGTAAAGAAATGGGAGATAGAAATACAAATATTGGCTAATATACATAAAAATAGGGTCCCATAAAAATAAAGATGAAATATCTATGACTACTGTTTTCCTCATTTCTGCAACTAACCACATAGTTGTAGCTGGTATCTTTCAATTCCATATTTGTTTTCTCTTAGCAAGCACTCAGCTGGTCATAATTCTTTGCCTGATGTGGTAACTCAAACCTTTATTCTTCAATGCCAGGCCTTCCACAGCCTGCATAATTTGAGTTCTAATTTTCCACTGATTTTAGTGACAGAGCACAGGACTAATAAGAGGCATCCAAAGAATATTCCACATTGCAGACATACTTGCTTATTCCCAATGTGTAATGGCAATCAAATTTCCCCTTTATACACAAGAATGATGATACCAAACATTTTCACAACTGTTGAATCAGTATCATAAAAGCCTTAAATAGCCAAATATCAAAATCAACATTTAGTTTAATGGAACTTTCAACAGTCTCCCAGTGGAACTATCATCTTTTGGGAACATTAGATGTTTGTGAGAGACATTAGTGTGATATGATTGTCACTAGTCACATGTGGCTATTTACATTGAATTTATATTACTTAAAATTAAATAAAAACTTAAATTTACTATCTTAGTTGTAGCAGCTCCATTATAAGAGTTCAATAACCACACATAACAAGTTGCTACCATAATTAGACAGCACTGATATGAACCAGAACTAGCTGGTCTAGAGATGATCAGAATACAGAGTTTTGTTCAAAGAAGTAAAAACTTTCCTAGAGGTTCATCAGAGACAATAATGAGAAGAAGCCTTTCCATTTCCACTGGTGATTACTGGATCCACGAATTTTGGTACAAACAGCCCTGGATATAGGTCACTTCTTTAAAGTATTTACTGCATCTTAGTGGACATGGTGTCAGCTGTGTAGGGTGTTCTTACCCACTGATGCCATAATTGCATCTTCAGAAAGCCCTCCCTCTATTCTGTCAGTACAGCTTACTTCAGGGCTGTGGGGACAGCAATGAATTATGTAAATATGAGACTATATCCCTTAGTCAGATGTGAAACTGTGTGGAATGCCATGATGGTGAATAAGATGTTTTGTAAACCTTACAGGTTGATTTTGACAAAATATTATGGGCAAAGAAGGTAAATCCATATTCAGAAAAAGTGTCCATTCCAGAGAGAACAAATTGCTGTTTTTTCCATTATGGAGTGGTCCAGTGCAATCAATTTATACCAACCAACTTCTTGGTAAATGGTACAGTACTGAGGAAGCTGCTGGGGCAGACTGGGCCTTCAACAGGGACTTTAGACAGCTTGGCCTTGTTGAGTGTCACTTTATAATTCTGAGCCTATGTGCAAACTCTAGCTCTCAATAGCAATTTTGTTCATGAGCTCATTGGACAAGGACATAATGTGGCCAACTCTTCCTTTTAGGCAAAGCAAACACTAGAAGCACTGTTCAAAGTTTTGTCTCCTGGAAGATTTCCCTTTGCCACTGTTCTTCAAGGCCCCCCAGAATGGGCTTGGACAGGTACCTCCATCTCTAAATAAAGCCATTTTATCCCTGCTAGCTGGTTATAGTGAAATCCCCTTGTGGCCTTGAGGTCAGGTTGAGAAGAAAGAGGCATTACAGTGGGAATATGGCCAGTGAGCCTGTGGACCTCTTGCTTGTTCAGTATTTATTTGGCTTTACATTACAATTGAGCTCCATCTCACTTCCTTGTGACAATGAGTGCTGCTCTGCTACCCAACTTTATGGTGTGATGGTTAAACAACGCCCAGTCCATGATGGGTAGATAAGGTCACATGGTAATTTGGTGGCTTATGCTGAAGGATTCATTCTCTGTTTGTCCCCAGTGGTAAAACTGAAGCTGCTTCTCAAAACCATAATAGTTATTTTGCAGAAAAAGGCACAGCTATGATCCAAATCATCAATGTTAGCATTGTAATTTGCTTATAGGTCTTGCCAAAGTCTGCACAAAGCATTCTTATCTGCTACAGGCATGTCAAACATCAAGAAAATATGCATAGCACATGTTCCAAGAGGTGCAGCAATTGAAGAAACATTTTTTTTTCTGAACCCTCACTGAAAATTGGCAGATTCTCAGGTTACTCAAAAAGTTGATCAGGGGCTGGGGATGTGGCTGTGGATGTGGCATGCGCAGGACGATGGGTTCGATCCTCAGCACCACATACAAATAAAATAAAGATGGTGTGTCCACCGAAAACTGAAAAATAAATATTAAAAAATTCTCTCTCTCTTCTCTCTCTCTCTCTCTCTAAAAAAAAAAGTTGATCAGAATAGCACTCAAATGAAGCTTATGGTTCTGCAAATTCTAAAATGATGAATGCACTAGGCATTTTGGTTCTCGTTTTAGTAATAGAAGGAGCAGGGAAAGCAACTGGTCTTTCACTTTTGAAAGAATACCTCACCTGCCTCAGGCCACTACATCCTAGAAATCTCTTGGAGGCAGCAGGTTTCTGAGTTTCTGTGGGATTCCTTTGCTTTTCTTTTTCAGACATATACCTAGCCAAGGTGTTGGAGTGGCTGCTATTTTCTGTTCATCTGGTATAATCAGCACAATGTCATAAAAGTAATGGATTATTAGTGTAATGATGCCCAGTGGAATGAAGATGCCATAGAGGTCCCTGTGCATCAGATAATGGCATAGGACTGGAGGTTTAATATGGTCCTGCATTTCTAGACCAGTCAGAGGAAAGCAAATTGTTTCTGATGGTCAGAGAGATAAAGAGAGTGAGCATATTGTAAAATTTCAGATGCTGGGGGATGTGTTGATTTGTTTCAGTAATGAAACTACATCTGGACCAGCAGCTGCACCTGGATTTTGCCACGATAATGCACTGTCATTTTCTAAGACCCGTCTGACTTCTGCACAGGTGAAACACGCGAGTTGAAGGGAGACGTGGTAGGAACACGCTATTGCGTCTCTTAAAACCTTGCTGATGGTCTTTATCGCTGACATAGCTCCAAGAATGCAACATTTGCTTTTGGTTTATTCCTGTGGTGGAGAGAAGGCAGTTCCATCACCTCTCAACCAGACGTTTCTGCCATATTCACCATAGCTCTGCTCAAATACTTGGTTCACGCCTCTTAGAAACTAACAGAAGAGATCTGGTACAAGTAGAAAGAACTGAAAGCTAGTTTGTTATCCCATGCTAATGGAATGAGCTGGTAAATTAGTGGCAATACATGTGAGCCCCCAGGGCTTGGTGTCCTGAGCTAGTTTTGGAATATGTTACTTCATAATCATGCAGGCATTCTTTTATTTTATGAAAGATTTATTGTTTAGTACTCAATTTAGAATTATAATCTATCTGGAATGAACTTTCATATGTAGCTTAAGTTAAACACTTGTCCCTTACTGACACCTACTTTGTTCCACATCACTTATTAAAAAAAGAACATCCTTTGTTCCATTACAGTGCTCAGGCACCTTTGTGATAAAACAGGTGACTGGATATGGGTTGGAATAGAACTTAATTACTGTACTTTAGTTTCATAGTGCAAGTTTCTACAAATTATTGTCCTCCCATTTCACCTTCTGTTCTTCTATTCCTTGTTTGTTATTTTTTAAATTAATGGGTGTTGCTTTTTTGAAAATATAAAGATAATCATATGACTTAAAATTTTTTCTAACATTTGATAAATCAAATTGATTGACTTTTTAATATTAACTGATCTTGAACTTCATGAACAAGCCTAGTTTTAAAAATAAATTGTTTTGAATCTTCTATTATTTAGTTTGCTATGTATACACATAGGCTTGCATTTGTGTTCATGGGAGATAATGCTAGTAGGTTCTGTTATGATGTGTAGATCATAGATTTGAAAACCAAAATATAGAGGTTTAAATAATAAACTGAAGCCTTTCCTATGGCATCTCCTTCCTTATTCTCACATGCTCAGTTTTTGTCTGCCACACTGACCACTGTGTGGGCCAAAGATGGCCACACTCCTCTGTCATTATATGTGCTCTTTCCTTTGCCTGAAAATTTCTCTCTATAGATGTGCATGGCTCAGGCCTCTCTTCCTTCACTGTTTTGCAGAGTAACCATTTTTATCAGAAAGCACCCAGTGAGCCAGGCTAAAGGCTAACACCACTATCCAAGCCTCGCTGTTCCCTGATGGTCCCTAGCCTTTCTCCAGTACCTCCCTGTTTCTCACCTCCACAGAGGATATTTCAAATTCATGTCTCTGTTTCCAGGAGAATGGGACCCCTTTAAAAGGCAGTGATGTTTTTTGGAGCCTTCTCTCTATTAAACCCAGATGAGTATTTCACATAATAGGGGACTTTCTTTTTGCAAATATTTGTTGTACAAACAAATGAATAAAGAAATGAATGACTTTACGAATACCAAAAGTTAACTAATTTCTTAAAACTTTTTGCTAATTATTTTTTTTTCCAAATCTAAACTAGTTCCCCACCCTGTGAATCTAACCCTGAGGAAAGACAAGCTTGGTGCCTTTGTCATTATCATCTTTTTATAGTAATCACTGCAGAAGGTGTTGATAGATATTTAACACATCTTGAGGAAGCATCCTGGCTGAGCCCAAGGTAACTTGGAGGTGGGAACATTAATCATTTGCCATATGATAAGCTTCTATTGTTTGCTCGGGGTACAGAGTTCATAATGCCCACTTTATATGCAATATGCTTGAAAAATGAACGATTATTGTTGATATTAAAGTAAGATATGCAACATAATATGTAATTTGTTCCCCTCAGTGTATGCCCTTTGGCTGTGCTCAATCCCGTCCTTCACATCTAGTCCTGAGATAAATGTAAAAATGGGGTTCAGTATATAAATGAAACATCTAGCTTCCAAATTGATTTCTGGAGCCAAAAGAAATAATTGCAATTTATGAGATACACTTGTGATAGTCATGAATGTTAAGCAGAGTAGATAGTCTAGGTGGCATGACTTTTATTATTAATTATAGGTCAACTCAGCTTTAATTCCACAGCATGACATGCACCCTTCTTTTTTTCCTTTAAACTGAAAGCTAAAAGTGCAACAAGGTCACCTTTGAAAGTGGACCCCCTGTCTCCAGCAACTCGATATGCAACTCTGGGCAAGGACTTGGCTTCCTGAGCTTGAGTTTTCCTACCTTAGGATTTTAAAATTCTAATTTGTTGTATATGAGAGCAGAATGCATTACAATTCATATTACACATATAGAGCACAAATTTTCATATTTCTGGTTGTACACAATGTAGAGTCACATCATTTGTGTCTTCATACATGTACTTAGGGTAATGATGTCCATCTCATTCCACCATCTTTCCTACCCTCAGCCTACAGAACACAAAGAATAATTTTATGTTATATTAAAGGAAACTATTTGGGGATTAGAATCTAAATGAGAAGAAGTATTTTAATCTAAGTCTTATTTACAGCTTTCTGATAAAAGAGAGGAAGGAAGGATGGGAGGAAAAAAGAGAGGGCTAAGTTATATATTATTTTTACTTAATACTACACTAATTTTTAAAAGATGAAACCCTAATCTCACAAACTTTGCCTATCTGCAGACCATGTTTAGACATGAGGTGTTTCCCAAAAGCTTATGTGTGAGAAAGCACAAGAAGATTCAGAGGTGAAATTACTATAAAAGCTTTAATCCAATTAGTGGATTATCCACTGGTGTGGATTAACTGGGTTATAACTATAAACAGGTAGGGTGTGGCTGGAGGAAATGGGTCATTTGGATGTGCCTTTGGGGTTTATATTGTCCCTGGTGAGTAGAGCTCTCTCTGCTTCCTGATTGCCGCGTCCTGAGCTGCCTTCCTCCTCCACACCCTTCTGCCAGGACGTGCTGCCTTACCTTGTGCCCACAGCTATGGCGTCAGCAGTCAATGAACTGAGACCTCTGAAGCCATTAGCCAAAATAAACTTTTCCTCCTCTAACTTAGCTTGTAAGGTCTTTGAGTCACAGCAACAAAAATGTTGACTAAAACTGGACAGCAGATGGTCAGAATTAGAGAATAAGTCAAGTTTTATAGATTCTTTTATTACCTGCTGTCCTGAAATCTCACTGTGACTCGAATGCCATTCCTCCTGTCCACATATCCCTAGAAAGTATGCTAATGGGTGAGAAGGGAGCTGGACAAGATTCAAGCAAAGAGGTTCTAGTGATGTCTACAGCAAGAGTAAATGTTCCGTTATCTTTTGGAGCACAGAGCATTATAGGAATGAGGTGGGTAGAGACTTAAGAATGGAGATAGCTGTACCTGACAACATGAGATCAGAAAGGCAGGTAGGGCTAGATTAAGCAGGGGTCTGGTAAACAGACTGACTAGCTATGGTGTCTGATAATTCTTCAAAGTCTCGGTAGGGCTGAGGTGGAAGGAAATTTCAAGTATCCAGCATCATCTCCTATTTTAGGCTGGGTCTTTCAACCACTTCCAAGGACTTCCTTACTAATTCAAATTTCTCCTGCGTAGTTGTATTTTACATTAGTGTTAGGAATCTCTCAGAATGTCCCCAATCTTTCATAAATTTATTGATAGTAAGGTGCTGCTAACTTTTTATATAGGATATTATGTCAGAACCACATTTTATGTATGAGGGGGAAGTACCTGAACTTAGTGTTAATCATAACATAGAGTTATAATCAAATTTTGTGATGCTTTTAGGAATCTAAAAAATGAACATACTAAGTATACTTTGGCTTCTGATTAGAGGTTAAAGAGATTTAGATGAGGCTATTCTTGGCATCTCATCAAAAATAGGTTTTTTCTTGGCTCTTTTGCTTTTTGCATGTTGACCCATGAATCCTCACCAATCTCTGTTCTATAACAAAGATTAAATTACTCTTCTTGAAACAGGACTCCTTATTAGGAGAACAGGCTGGTCCCAGTGAAATTATTTTAAAACTCTCAGACAAATTATAGCCATGTGCTCTCAGAAAGCCTGACAAAGAAGTCTCTGAATATTTAAAACAATGATTTAGAATCTTTGCACCTACTTAAAAGCCACTGACTTCATGCAAACATGTCAAGGGCATATTGCTTTTCCATTGGAGAAGATAAGCAAATACATTTCTCATGTTACATGTATGTGGCAGGGCTAGTTAGCAGGCTCTAACAAGGTATTTGTTTCAATCACAATGATTCAGACAAATGCCTACATTTGGAAAATTTTGACTAGTGCAGCAAATCATTTTAAGAGAAGGACATCATTCTACTGTTAAAAATTGTGTTTCAGTGAAAACATTGAATTGTGGGAATGGTACTCTATTTAGTGATGTTTCTGCGGCATAATGAAAAAGTGAGTTAACCAATGGAAGTGCAGTTATTTTCCTTGTTAAATATTTTATGTGTCTTAGCTGTTCTGTGAATTGGTATAATGTCCTATTTGGGATTTTGTTGTTGTTGTTCTATTACTTATACATGACAGCAGAATGCATTTTGATTCATTGTATACAAATGGAACTCAACTTTTCATTTCTCTGGTTGTACACGATGAGAGTTGCACCATTTGTGCAATCGTACATGTACCTAGGGTAATGATGTCCCTCTCATTTCTCCATCTTTCCTCCCCCGATGCCCCCTTGTCTCTTCTCCCTCCCTTTTGCCCATTCCGAAGTTCCTGTATTCCTCCCATGGTGCACCGCCTCCATTACAGATCAGCATCCATTTATCAGAGAAAACATTTGGCCCTTGTTTTTTGGAGGATTGGCTTACTTCACTTAGCGTGATATTCTCCAACTCTACCTATTTATCCGTGAATGCCATAATTTTATTTGTTTTTGTTAATTTGTTTTAAAGAGGAAGAATTCACTAGCTGATTGTTTTCCCTTTGTTAGGGCATGATTTTCAGGCATGTTGTATCAGGCCCTTTATTAGGAGACTAACATGGCATATATTTGTCTCTAAGATTTGATTCTATGGATATTTGGGCTGAACTTGATAATGCCCAAGTTATTTTGGAAAAAAAAAAAAAGCTTTAATCACAAAGTTGGGAATAAGACTGGAAGTTTGTGATAACTACTTTGCTAACTTTTTACTTTGCTAGGAAACCTAGTAAAAGCCTACAGACTCTTGCCCCACACCAGGCTAACAGTTTTACTAAGAATTGTATGTTCAATAATTTTGTGGGGTTTCTCAGTGAAGATTAATTAAAAATCTAAATGCAGAATTCTCTCTTAACACTGACAATAGTATGAAAAATTACATGATGCTTATACTAGTGTGAAAATTCTCAGAAATTTCTCCATGGAAGAAGTAGAAACTTCTTTTATCAATAAATTGTGTTTATTTATTTGCCCAGAGTACAAGTGTTTACAAAAAGGTTAAGTAAGGTTAACCAGAGTTTGTTGAAATAAAATTTTCTTTTAAGTAGAGATACAATGAAAAACTTAAATTCAAAGGAACAAGCATCATTTCTGATGTGCGACACTGTGCAACATTTGTGTGAATTGATTAGGGCCAATGATGTTGATGGAAAGAATAGAATTGCTTCAATAAGGGAATATTTGCAGTTGGACCAGAATCAATAGAAGGCATGATGGGATGTGGGTGTATGGGGATGAAGGATCCCCCCAGAATAATCTGGGACATCTGGTGAAATTTGGGAGATAACAACCAAAGTTTGTTCCACATATAACTTCCTATAACTTGAAGTTAAATGGCATCAGGAAGATTGGATAGTGATTGTAATAATTGCCAATTTGTGTCTAGGGATTACTGTGTGCTGGGCATGTCTCATATTCTAACTCTTCCTTCAGTCCTCACAGTAATCTTTTGGGGTTTACTATTGTCTCCCTTTTGAAGTTGCTGAAATTGAGATGGAGAGAGAGAGAGATTGTATCTACTTGTACAGTCAAGGCAAGACGGCAGGTAAGGAGAAAGGATAGGTGGGACCAGAACCCAGCACACCTGGCACCAGCGTACCTGTGCTTCAGCACAGGCATTTACCACTGTCAAAATGAAAGATGGTTACTGAGGTCCTCACTCAGGGTGGAGTACAACCCTCTCGCACTTGTCTGGAAATCTGAAAGGACAGTTTCGGCTTAAGGTTATTCTGTATCCTTCCAGAAGTAGTTAGGTTTAGTTTTATGGATCTCAGGAAGGGAGGAGGAAAGAGATATAATATCAACATTTGTACAGAAGCAAAGGATAAAGAAGGTGAGTTTTATTATGCTGCAGATTGTTGACTTTCCAAATAATAAACTTGGGCAAATTGGAAAGAACCGTGTTATATGTTTTGCCATGGCCTAGTGTGACAGTTCCCCACTAGAAGTATTTGACCATCTCAACTGGGGCTTCTGAGCATCAACCCTGTTCACATTCCGAAACATCTGATTTTTAGTTGCTGGATGCTGTCTTGGGCATTTTAAGTTGTTGACTAGCCTTTGCAGCCTCTATTCACTTGATGCCAATAGCAATCCAGTGTGAAAACCAAATGCTTCCAGACATTGCCCAATATCCCCAGGGACAAAGTCATCCCTGGTGAGAACCACCCACATATGCAGTTGTGATCTAAGTACAGTGAAAGGTTTCATAGCTTTGTGTAATAGAATTCCTTAGGATGTCTGCATTTTTGCAATAATAAGTTTATATTGCTATTTCATTTTTAGTTAACATTTATTTTTTGATTAATTGACTCATTGACTTTTAGTAGAGTGATTAGTGGCTTGTCAGAGAAGAAAGGTAGGGTTTTTTTTGTTTTGTTTTGTTTTGTTTTTGTGCAGGGGGAGTATGAAATTGTGAAGTTAAAACAACCTGGAATGCCAGGATACTGATCAACTGAGATGGTCCAAAAATGATTCCATAGAGATAGCTCTGAGCAAAATGGAAATTTTTCATGTTAAAAGTTAGTTAGGGCTCAGGAAGTCATAGCAAAAATTAGTGAATATATTGATTTTTATCATCTTGAAAAAATAGCATCATGGCTAGTGGTACTAGTCAGTAGCCAAAGGGATCATTTAAGATCATCTTATTCAATTCTTTCATTTTATAAGGTAGTGAGTATGTAGGTAACCCAGGCAGGAATAAAAGGCAGATCTGATTCTGATTGACATTAAGCACTATTTTCCTGGGTAACACATAAAATCAATAAGTTAGTTATTTGGAAGAGTCTTCATATCCTACCTGTAGAATCAAGGCCTCCTTTTTCTCTGCTGGCATTAAGTGTGTTTTTCTCCCTTTTAGTAGTTCAGTTAAAAAGCTGTTATCCTGCTTTCTGATTTCTCTTCTCTCAACTAAGCTTTGCTTTCTGTAGAACAGAGACTATCTTTATAAAATCTACATACCTAGCCTAGCTATGTGAGTGTTTAAGAATGTTCTATGCATTGCACAAATGATTGATAGTTTGCCAGCACTGAAGACTACTGATAAGCCTGGTGGTACCTGGGCTTTCCCAATATGGAGAAAGCATTATGAGATGCTATTGCTTTACTTGATTGATTTCCCTGTCTTCTCTCCAGGCATGCTTCAGTGAGGACAGAGCTCTTTTCTCCCTTGCTCAATTTTGGTTCCCCAGAGTCTTACATGGAAGTTGGCAAAAAAAGGGAGGCCCTTAATACATTTATTTGTTGAATGATGAAATAAAGTAGGGAATTTGCCAGCATGCACACAGTGGAAATTTTCAAAAGGAGTTCACATGCACCGGAGGTGCTTGACAGTTGTTTGCCAAATAGGGTTTACAGCAACATGTTTAGAAACAGCATCTACAGGTGGTCAGATTCGGATGAGAATGCCAGTTCTGCCTGTTATTAGCTATGTGACCCCTGTTGAGTGGCTTAACTCTGCTAAGCTTCAACTTTTCCATTTGCATGGTCATAGTGGTAGTATTTATCTCTTAGGGTTATTATGAGCATTAAGTGGAATAATACTGGTAAATTGATTAGAATGGTGCTTGACACTTAGTAAACACTCCATAATTATGAGTTGGGAGGGAAGAACATTTCTGAAGGATGCTTTTCTTTAATCACCTGGCCATTTTTGCATAGAGAGAAATATCTGTGCAACAAACCCCAGATTTTTGGAAGGATTACCCTGCATCAAATAACAGGAGTTATGGCAGAGAAGTTCATCAAGCCTTCAGTATCCAAGAAATAGGTACCCACCACTTCCTCCTTCCTTCCATAGTTACACCAGGCAGGGCTTGGGCCCTGAGCTAAGCTGGCCATCTTTATCCACGTGACTGGCTGTGGAAACAGACCAGTCTTGCCCACAGGCCAGACATTCTGGGTTCATACACAGGGTGAAAGAAACCCTAGGATGAGTTCTGTGATCCTCCAGTCCCCTCCAGAGAGGACCTGCATGAAGAAAGGTCCGAGTGTTCAGTAACTGTCAATAAAATGAACTTCCATTACCTCTTGGCCACTTTTGTCCTTTGCATTAGAAAACTCTTCAGAGTGCCAAGGGTAAACTGACAATACCCCATCCTGTTATTATTATAAAATAAACAAACATCTTAGGAACTGATTCTTTATTTAAATGGGGAAAATAACATACAGATAACAATCACAACTTGCTATGGAATGGAATATGTATGCAAATGAAGAAACGTGAACAAACTAAGTGCTGAGGAGTGACACTGAGAAAGGCTGGCTGTCTTATAACCCCTCCCAACACCATCCACATGACCATTGGCCTCTTTCCGAATGTTGTCATCTATTTACTGCTGTATCCTTGCCTTCAGGGGAGTGAGACTTTGGGGCTGCATAGAGAGTGTTTTGGAATCATTCCTGATGAGGTAAATAGAGAATGAGAACTGGATATGGTAAAGTGATTTGTATAGAACAGCCAACCAGAGCTGAAGGACATGAAGGAAAGGGGGGTAGCCAGACCCAGCTCAGGGGAGCAGGAAGTGGGTGGATGGAACAGCCAGGGCAAAAGTGGATTGAGAACAGCCATGTTCTGGTGAGCAGTTACATGCTGACTTGAGTAGATTATGTAAAAAGAAAAAGAACCTCATTCCTTTTTTTCTTGACATAGAAGCTTCTTAGTATCTCTAAGATCACCCTAAGCAAGAGGCAAGATGTCAATAATTTTGACATTTAAATAAGCTTTGAACTCTTAAAGACTTTCCCTTCCTTCCTTCATTCATTTATTTGCCCTTTGAATAAAGTAGGTGCATTCCTTCTATATCCCAGACAAGAAAATATTTAGGTATACATTTCCGTTATATTAAAGCCCTTATTAAAAATTCCAGGAACAAAAACTTTCAAAAGATTCTAGCAGCCTAGAGAGGGTGTATTAAAATTATCTGACCAGGTCAGGCACAGTGGTTTGTGCCTGTAATCCTGGTGGATCAGGAGGGTGAGGCAGGAGAATCTCAAGTTCAAAGCTGGTCTCAGCAATTTAGTGAGGTCTAAGCAACTCAGTGAGACCCAGTCCCTAAATAAAATATTAAAAAAATGGCTGGGGATGTTTACCAGGGGTTAAACATCTCTGGGTTCAATCCCCTGTACCAAGAAAAGATAAATGAAATTTAAAAAAAAAAACCTGACCAGTGGGTATTACTATAAATTAAGCATGTGAGAAATATAAATATGCTTTATTATTTTATTTTAGTATATATTAGAAATAAAATCTTACAAATGTCTGCGTAAGTTTATGGATGTCCTGTATGGGCTTTAGAACTTTAACATTTTTTAACATATGATGGTTTTACAGAGGTGTACTCTCTAAATTTGGCTGTAATTGCTCTATCTTAAAGTGGAATGATAAAAATAAATATAAGACTTTAGAGTACATCATCTATCATCCACTTATAACTGGATGATAGAAGATTCATTTTAGTTCATATTGTTGATTGGCTGTTTATGATAATTGCTTTTTGATTAGTTGTGCAATTGTGCAAGGTGAGATTTATAATCTAGGGGAAATTTTTATTAAGACCTAAACCAAAAAAAATATGTTTTTAAAGCGAATTTTAATTATGTTCCACTAGGGAAAAAAAGTTCATATTTCATGATTAAATAAAAACTACTTAGGATTAAGAAAATTCTGTTGATTAAATATCCTGAGCTCTTTGGAAAAAGTAAGCCAAAAAGTAATGAGAAATTGGAATTTGGGACGGTGTTTTTTGTTCTATACAGCTGACTCTAATGAACAAAGTCACACATAAATCCCTTAATAATAACAATGGATTGATAAGGATGGGCCAATTTCTGTGCCAGGCACTTGTCTACTGGGTCATTTCATTTAATGCTAACTACAGCCAAATGCAAAACCTCTTGTTCTCACTTCACAGATGAGATGCGGAAGCACAGAAACGTTGAATAATTTTTTTCACATGTCACGCCAGGTCTCTCTGGACTTTGGCCCACAGGATTAACAATACTGGATGCCAGGATATAAAAAATTACTTTTATTAAAACTGTTAGCTGGAATTTGTACTCAAGAAAAGGAAACTTTCTTCCAGTAAATCTTGTCTGAAGTCAGAACATGAAGAAGGATAAAATGGAGAGGAGTATAGACCCTGGCTCTTGAGGTATCACAAATGCCATCTCAGTGGGATATTTCCTTGGATAATTTTCTTTATATTCTGGGGCATGGCCACCCACTTAACTCCAAGAACATGACATCTCACTTAGTACCAAGATACAAACATACAGATAATTTGAAAAAAATTCCCCTCAAGTGTACGTTAAAAGGGGGAAATGCCAATTTTATCCAAAATACAATGAAATGGGAATAAAGAAAAATGAAAACAAAGTTTTGTTCTTTCATTCTTCTTAATACACTTCCCCATAGCCCATGGCTTGAGCACAGACTTAACTATTTCTGAGAAATCCATATTTGTCCTTGGCTAGAATAGCCTTCAATGACATCCTGTCTACTTGTGAGGACAGCTCCTATTTTTTTCTCACAATCCTTCCTTCCAATTCCACTGTCTGGATAGCAACATCCCCAAATTTTAACAATGAGCACTCAGGATTAGGAATGTTGGGAAGTTCATTCTTGGTTTTTCACCAAAACGAAATTGCTTATTCTTTAAAATAAGGGGAACAGTAGTTAGTGTGAGTCTTAAACCCCCAAATTTTGTTCCTGAAGGATTCTATTAAATAGAAGTCAATCAGGTAGTGTTGTGCTGAAGATCTGTTGTTTTCTCCCTAAAATTTCTTGAATGACAAATATCTCAGAAATAATATTTTAGCCAAATGCCCCATACTAGACTGAATATTTCCTTTCTTGTTGTCCTTAATCCAGTCTGAGATGTTTGTAGTATTCATCCATTGGGAATGACAAGTCAGGAAGATGTTGGGTTATTCAAATAAAGAAGAAAATAGAAAATGGTTAGAAGACAGACTGGGAATAAAGAAGAATGCTAAAGAAATAAACTATTATATCAGATGAAAGATCAAATCTGTTTGGGGTACAACTCCAAGTACAACTTATGAATACTGTATTATTTGGGTAATAATTTAATGTAGTAATACTTGGAATTCTTCACTTGATTTTCTATACTTTGTGATATTTTTCAATTTCAGCTTCATTTCTTTCCCCATAATCATTCAGCTGAACCAGTAATCAACTTTTCCTAAAATTAGTTTTGAGAAGTCTTTGCAAATGGTTCCGAATAACCAGTGAAGCCTTTTAAAACGTCCTCCTTCCCATCCCATACTAGTTTGAATCCACTGTTTGTTTGTGAGTGCCCCTCTCCATTCTGTATTAATTAATAGTTTCTGGTATTCTGCTAGTGGCAGAAAAATTTGCTTCCACTTTTATTAAGGAAAGGAAAAGCCTGAATATTTTATTTTACTACTTCATTGAGCTGAAACATTTTGAGAATATACTTTAAAGACGTCACCTTTTTTGTCTTCCAATGTTTATCAGAGTGTCAAAATTATCAAAAATCTAGAAAAAAGTAATTGTTCTTTCATGAAAATATGAAAAAAAAGAACTGTTATAAAATAGTTTCTCATCTTTCTCTATTAATTTAAGCAACGATAGTTTACTAAATATTGTTTCAGACTTAAGTACATTATTTGCTTCAGGAGGACTTGGAGTATACTCTCCAACTTTCTTCTGCCTACAAGATGAAGAAAATTCCATCAATATTGGAAATTTAGTTTTATCTTTGATTATTGTTTTTTAGACTTATATTTATGATATTTGAAAAATTAAAAAAAAAAACTCATGGAAATAGGTAGTAAAGTCATAGACCTATGAGTTTTGAAGGATTTAGAAAGATCTGATTTCCAATCTCATTCCCCAAACTCTCTCTACTCCTCCTCTTCAAAATCATGTTTATGTGCTCGGTTCATCCTCCATTTCTTCCCATTTTATTTCCATTTTTCTAGTTTATAGCCTTAGGGATGATTAAAATGCAGTTTATTTATTTTTTGTATTTTCTTAGGAATCAGTATTTCCTTTGTAGAGGTAGCTTTGTGGTTGCTATGGAGTGTAAACATGATTAATAGCACCTTTAAGTGTTGTATGGACCACATTTGCTTTCGTGGTATGTAGCCTCAAGATGATGGAGTTCCATTTTCACTTTCTGAATGAAGAATCTGGGCAATGTTTGATAAGGTGATTTTTTTTTTTTATTATTTTGGTACTGGGAAGCTAACCCTTGGTGCTTTACCACTGAGCCACATCCAAACCCTTTTTTTAAAAAACAAACAAACAAACAAACAAACAATTTTTTGAAATTTTGAGTGAAGGGCTTCCTTTTGCTGAGGTTGACCTTGAATTTGTAATCCTCCAGTCTCAGTCTCCCAAGTCTCTGGGATTAGAGGTATGTGCCCTCACACCAGGCAAGGTGGTGCTCTTAAAAAAGGAGGATTTGTCTACCTGAAGTGTAAATGGTGGTGTCCCCTAAGAGGAACAAAAATGGTTCTAGATGAGACAAATGCTGAGTACAGACAAATGTACCCTTGTTAGAGTCTGTAAACAGGTCAAAATAACACCTGGCATTTTGCCAGGGGAATGTTAGAGTTCATAAACAAGTCTGGATGGTGCCTGGCAAAATGCCAGAGGGAGTGGTTTGAGAAATAACAAAAGTGAGCCATTAAGTGTGGAGATTCCTGATTGGTTGACTGCTGTATCTAGTTTATGTTAATTAGATAAGCTGTGTGGAATGTATAAATACCTCTGTTGTCCTGCAATAAACGGCTCCCACTCCTGCTGTATCAATGTACACAAGTTGTTCGTCACCCCCCGGTTATTTTGCCCAGCCAGCCCGGCTGCGACATACCCTGTTTTACAATTTGCCTTAAAGCAGCCTTGGCAGAGGCACTTGCTTGTGGTTTGTACAGTTTTTAGCCCCACTCCAGTTTTGACCTCACTCCAGCCTTCCAACTGCAACTAAGAGACATGAGGATAAGCAAGAACACAACATCCCATGATAAACTCCTGGGTCCCGAGAATGCGGGGTGACAGATGGCAGTCTCAAATAGATACAGTTGTGCATCTCCTTGTTTTAAAACCTCCTCTCTCATTTAAACTTTGTTCAATTTGCCTTTAGCAGACAAGACTTTCCTGCAGGAGAGTCCAAATGTGAAGGTTTTAGTGCTCTTCTTAAAACACAGCTTTTAAGTAAAGTAGAGTTGTCACCTACACTGGCCCCACATCATCAGCATATTAATAGCTGGCTTTTGGCATATGTAAATAAAATGCTTTTGTACAGAATGAATAAGAATGAATAATGTATCATGATTTTATGCATGTGTGAAATGCTTACGTTATCTATATATAAGCACACACATCTGCATACCTGTATATGATACACACAAATATGAACAAACAAGGACATGAAACAACCTTTTGTTTTCCTTATTAGCTTTAATAATTGGTAGCACATGAACTCCTAAGAGTCTAAGATTATTAGTAAGATTTCTCATTTGACAAAGGAGTTACCTTGGATAACCTGTTCCCAACACAGAGGTTTATAGCGTGCTTTCCAAATTGTACAAATTACTCTGAAGTGAAAACCACAATGGAAATAGTCCAGAATTGCATTCTTGGCTGTGCAGCACAATGCCCTGGTTGAATGCCAAGTTTCTTTTCTTCATTGTTCAGAGTAGTTTATAAAAATGTTTATGGGTGCCAATATTGAGTACTGGCACTAATGTTTTCTCCTCTAAGTTTATTGCTGGCAGCTACCATGATAATTTGGAGGAAAAAAGGTTCTGTATCAATCGAATGGTACATCTCTCTCCAGGAGATCTCTCATTATCCTAAATACATGCTTAATTTGTATCACGGAGGCTTCATCCAAAATCTGTGGCCAGAGAGTAAACGAATGAACCAAGAATTATGGGAAGTTCCTGATAGAAAAAGCTGCTACTGCCAATTTCTTGTCTTACTTGGGTAAATCTTTCAACGCCTCAATGGTTTCATTATAAGTGTCAACGAAAAAAAGAAAAAAGAAAATGAAAAAGAAAAAAACAACTACCGATTTAAAAAAAAATCATTTAGAATTCCACGCAACACTGTGGGCATTTAAACACAACCCTATATAAAGGAAGCATTACAAAGAATATATATTCTACAACATGTATAGAAATTGTAATATGATATTACATTAAACTAGCATAAAACATAACTATAAAGTTCACTCGAGAATGCAAAACTGCTTTAATAATAGAAAACCAGCGTATCTACTTACATAACATCGTCTTAATATATTTAAGAAGAAAAACAATTCTCTCAAATTTTTTTATATAATTTTGTATTTCCAGCTGAAATCTATTATTGTGTGGTTTAATAGGGAAGAAAATAGTCAAATTTAACCATGTCTTGCCACACATTAGGAAGATTATCATTAAGATAAAGAACAAACAAGGACTCCACTATTAAAACCACTATTTAGCAACATCCTTCAAAAGCCTACCAGCCTGTCATTTTTAAAAAATGGGATAAGAATGAAAAGAAGACAAAATTGTCAATTTTTAGTATTTATTTTATCTCTAAACTCAAAGATTAAACAGATGGGTGAAGTGGGGGTTTTCAAAGCACTCAGAATTCATCAAGGAAAACATTAAAATCTTAATTTAGAAAACTCTATTTTTGTTCCATTTTGACAACAAAATAACTTAAAACATAATAAAAACAAAATTAAAACGTTTAAGAATACCAAGAAATACGCAAGACCTTCATAAATAAATAACTTCCTTGAAGCCCAGGAAATAAGATCTGAGAATTGTTTTTCCAAGGATTCTAATTTCTTTGAATTACTATATGTTAATTCATCCCTAATAATATCTAATTTTTTTTACTTCTTTCTAGAACATGATCAAATGATTCCAAAGTTGAACTGGAAAAGTAAATATCTGATTATAGGGCAAATTCTGAAAAAGATGAATATTCAGGCAGATCTAAAATTGCATTGAAAAACCACAGTAATCAGAAAAAAACTGGCACTAGAAATAGAAAGAAATAGGAGAATTCACACCCCATTTTTCCACCCCTACTCTGCTCCCTGAGTAACAGTAAGCAGAAGCCTACTCTCTGGGCATGATTATTAATCACTTCATAGCCGTCACCTTGTGCTAAGCACACAGCCCATAGTCATTGGAAGATGTCCAGTTCTATTTTTCTTGATATGGATGACCAGGTCATATAGATGTAAACAAACACTATTTTTTAATGTCGAAGTACTAATACCTTAGTCTCTACTTGCTATACAAACCCATAAATTTCACTACTGATTAAATGTTTTATAATTTTCAAATATTTTAAGTAATATATATATATAAGCAACATATGTTTAGGTACAAATTAGAACATATACATAGTATCTACCCCTGATATTAGCCTTCTGTTTTTCATTGGTTATTAGATGGACTAAAATTATTATCTCATTCTTTAAATTTTATATTAAATTACTAATGAGTTGGAAATGTTGCCTTGCTTACAGGCTACTTGAATTTTCCTTATGAATTGTATATTTATATTGTTATAGCATTTTTCTTTCTAACATGGGTTTTTATTTTTTACAAATTGATTTCTAAAAATATATTTACATAATATGGATACTAGGCTTTGGTCTTCTGAACATATTGCAAATGTTTTCTCGTGTGCTTCAACTTGACTTATAATGCATTTTATCATAAAGAAATATTAATTTTTTTTCAGGGCTGGGGATTAAACCCATTTGCATGGTAGGCAAGTGCTCTACCACACAGCTGAATCCCCAGCCTGAGAAATATTAATTTTTATGAGGTCAGCTCTTTCCCCTGTGCCTGTCATGCTTAGAGAAACCTTCCTAATTCTTATACACTTATACTTCTCTTTGTGGTTTGGTAGCTTCGTTTTTATGTATAATCTTTAATTCATCTAGATTCAATATGGTGTAAAATATGACAAGGGGACATAAGTTTATTAATACACTTTCCTTTTATTATGAAATATGACAGTTATTTAATATTAACATACATATATATTAATCTACTCTCTAGCATTAATATATTTTAAAAACTTAATGTAATTTAACATGCTAAGCAGTAGTAATTTGATAACTATAAATATACATACATGTTTTACTCTGTAATATCTCTCTTCTTACTACTATGGTGGGCAGAAGGCTACTACTGACGGAAGTGAGAGCTAGAAGCTTCTGGGAGGACTTTGGACTCCAATTGGCCTGTTGTATTGTAAATTCATGCAGCAAGGGTTTTAGAGAGGCATATTGAAGCAGAGTTAAGCTCTCTAACTGAATCAGCTGACGGAGGCAATAAATAATATTTGAGAAAAATGAACAACTGTAACTTGCCTTGAGGCTTTAAAAGAATTAAAATGAGACATTATTTTTAAAAGAATATTTAGCATAGTGCCTAAGTGCCATCTCTTTTTGCAAGCCACCACTTGACACTTGCAAAGACCAGAGCACATCCTAAGTTTCCTATAGTATCAAGGTAATGAGAGCCAAGGAAAGACTGAGAAGCTCTTCCAAACTGAAGGAGAGCGGAGAGAGAGGCCAACTAGTTGCAATGTGTTATTCTGAACTAGGTATTTTGGCAATAAAGGTCATCATTGGATTACCTGGAAAAACTCAATGGGAGTCTGAAAATTAGATGGGAATGATATATCAGTGCTAACTTCCTGTTTTTTCTATGGTAGTATCATGTCTTTGTTTGGGAAAATAGCAGTAAGAATTAGGAGTTATTAGACATCTTCATAGCAACTTATTTTTAATGGTTAAAAAAAAGTTCTTGCAGGATTGACTTCTCCACAAGTTTAGGATTGTTTAAGTTATTTAAAAATAAAATAAAAGGAACAAATTAAGCATGTTGGATAGTTATACAAACTATTAAGATGTAACTATTTATTGATTTCCTGAAATGTTGCCAGCACTGTCATGACCTACCAAGAACAGATGATTAGTATTTAGGGCTTCTTTGCTATATTTGAAGAGTTCACAGTCCACTTGACTGTATCATTCATTAAACAGAATAATTTAAAGTCAATGGAGCTCTGCTCTGTGTGTGCAGAGACTGAGTACTGTATGTAGGAATCAAAGCGAATGACTTTGGGAATACTTTGTGTGAAAACATTCATTAAGAGGTGAGAACAACCTCCCTTGCCTGCATCAGAGAACTGGGTCGAACAGTAGGTGAGTGAACAGTACGCCTGGTAGAGGATTATCAGCCGAGCTACTAATTGTAGAGGTAGGGTCTGAGTCAGAGCTTGTGGATTTATAGTTAGCAAAACCCAACACTCTGCTTGAAAGTTGAAATATGGCACATGGGCGATTCCCATTAATCTTTCTACACAGACTGGTTAAAAGGGAGTTTCTACACTAAACATTGAGTAAGTGAAAGCAAGCAGGGAATAAAGCCCACAGTACATAAAGACAGATCCCCCCTCCACTAACCTCAAACATTTTTAACTAAATATTTATTTTTTTCTTTTATTTATTTATTCATTTTTAAAATTTGTTCTAATTAGTTATACATGACAGGAGAATGCATTTTGGCACATTGTACACAAATGGAGCCCAACTTCTCATTCCACAGGCTGTATATGGTGCAGAGTCACACAGGTTGTGTAATTGTATGCATATATAGGGTAATGTCCATCTCATTCCACCATCCTTCCCCGCCCACATGCCTTCCCCTCCCCTCACTCCCCTCTGCCCAATTCAAAGTTTCTAACTGAATACTTATAAACCTTTTGACCCATAGATTTTCTTTGATGGAGTGAAAACAGAAATTTATGTATATATGTCAGTGTGTATATATATTATATATAATATATATACACATAAGTGTATGTATATATAAATGTTTATATATTTATATACAATTTATATGAATACATAAAAAATGATTGAGTCCCTCTGGCTTTCTGAAGCTTTAAAGATAAACTATTATGTTGTTCTTTCAAACCACTTTAAGGGTAAGTTCTTTATTCTTTCTCAGTCACATTGCACTGCTTTATCTTACCTCCTAGGCATTACCAATCTCCTCTGGTGGTCGTCTATTTTCCAGAAGGAATAAAAGGATAAAATGAAATAAATTATGAAAACAAATATATAAATCATTAATCTCTATGATGTTATATATTGCATTTTCAAAATTGGAAGACATAGAAGTATAGAGAAATATAGTAAAGAGAATTTTTTTTCCTTTGGACTAACACATGATCTATGCTCCAAAATATTAAAGAGTGGGCACTCAGGCTTCTGATTCAACTTGCAAATGTGCTGCTATTTGAATGAGCTGAGCATGTATGTATGTGGATGTGTGTGCACAAGTCATAGGAAAAGGAACAAGAGCTTTTATAAAGACTTCTACAATATTTCCTCCCCTCCCCCTTTTCTGTAGGACAGAACGTGTTCTAAATGGCTTTCTGAGCAGCACAGTAAGACACCATCAGGCCCAACTTCTCCAAATATTATTTATGGTGTAATGGATGCATGACATCAGTGGTAGTTTGAACTTGTAGATATCCTAGAACTAAGACTATTTTCCCAAAAGGTTTAGGACATTTCCAGAACCTGTGTCAACTGACCAGTATTTAAAGGGCTGGTGAGTAAAGGGGATGTTCTGTTCTGATGTGAGCATGTTGGGGCGAGGCCAGTGCTCCTCCTACCTGGTGCAGATCCACGTTCACATTGCATTGTCTTCTACCCATAAGTATCACTTCTTGGTTTCATTGTTTGCACTCATGGCATCTGTACAGCTTTCAGTTACTTTGACTAATATAAGACAGTGTCCAGAATTTGTGGCTTATTAGAATTACCCGGGGAATTAAGAACAAAAACAAACAAGTATAGCTGATTTCTAACCTTATGTGAATTAATTTGTTTGGGGCAGAATCCAAGGATGGATATCTAAAAAAACTCTCCCTGAGTTTCTAAAATATAATCAGAGATGAACATTAGAGGGACTAGCTGGCAAAAACCTCCTAAAAACTTGTTTTTTTAAAAAACAACTCAACTTGTTTATCTAACTTCTTGCAGTGCTCAAACAACTTTAGCATGCTAAAACTCATTTTTGTTTTTATGGTATATGCAGATGGTGTGGAAACTCAGAAAGCTCCTTTCATGACAAGGAAAAGAACTTAATATTGAAGAAATGAAGGAAGAAGGTATAGGCTTTCATCATCTATCCCCAGACTAGCTCTAAACAATGAGCTCCAATGTGAAGTTACTGAACACAATAATAGAGCATTCATTTGGAGTGGGCCTCTTTGTTAATTGGTGACAATTAGGGAAGAGTATTCTTCCTGAAATAATAGATATTTTAATAGTATTTTAAAGCATAATTACTTGTATTTCTTACATTTTCAGTGGTACCATTAGCTTTTATAATATGTTTTTCTTCTTGGTTTACTTATTTTCATTTGCTAGATAACAGAACACTATGATCTGCGACCCTAACATTATTTAAATTGAAATGTTTATTTATGAGAATTTGAAAACAAACGAGTCAGCTTCACTTAGTTCTCAGGAAGACTCAGCAATAGCTGATTGTTTCCTGACTAGGGTAGTTGTAACCAGCATTTCCCAAAGAAGACGTCAGAGGTGCTTGGTAGGCCAAGTGTTCCAGGGTCAATGAGCCTTGGAAACTCTGGATTGAACAACACTGAATGCTGCTCATGTCTTTGCTTCAGGATTCCTTAGAGTCCCTAATATCCTAGTGTGTGATATGGCTTGTCAAGAGAGGGATAGTTTATTCAGAATTTTTAAAATGTAAGGAGCCACGAACACCCATGTTCTTCAGAACCTAATAATACAGCTCCGCGAATCTTTCACTTATATCTTAAGGATTCTCTGCTTCAAATGTCACCTCATCAGAGAGATCTCCTTTTCCCCTGACTATCCCATCTAAATATCAAACCCACATCAATTTCTACCCTCTCACTCTGCTTTTCGTTTCATCAAAAAAAAAAATTCATCCCATTTTTCACTCCTCCTTAGAATTCAAGGCTCATACAACTACAGTCTGCTGTCTCCTTAGTGCTTTCTGTGTAGTAAATAAAATAATAATAATTAAAAATTAATATTGTTCCAGTTCATTCCTGCTGTACCATCCTTAGTACCCGCTCGTGTCCCCAAGTCCACGAGATGGCTGCTTTATTTCTAGGCATCAGAGCTGTGTGACAGAAGAGAGAGGGAGAAGAAAGTCAGCTGGGCTGTCCTTTCTCTCTGGAAAAGTCCCATTTCCTGAGTAGTTTCCAACTGTAGACTCCTACTTCTGTCTTACTGGCCATGACATGCCACATGACCTACCCAAGCTGCAGGACATTTTATGGAGGTAAGTATTTGTCTGGGGAAATTGCTTTTTCTGAATGAAATAGCATTGCTGTTGATGAGGAAGAAAAATATGCTGGGCATTGTGCATGCAGCCTGTCACAAGAGCCCGTGGCTGTCACACAGCTGCACTCATGTCACTTGTAGGGGTCCTGTAGGGATTTGAGTTTGCAAACCTTGAACTCGACATTTCATAAAGCCATTGGCAGTCTTTAAATTTTATGACTTTATCTTCTATGTATCTCCAGCCAATACCTTTGTTTTACCTGTGCATAGATTTGCATGTGTTGGGTTTGAATTACTAACTTAATTATTAAGGGGTGGGGGGAGCTTTCCTTTTTTTCCTTTCCCCCTCTGAGAAATAGTCAATGCTTTCAGGTAATGGTCAGCGGTGCTTTGCAGCTGTTCCTGGTTGTGCTCACTGAAGTAAAACAAATGCTCTGGAACCAGTGAGCACCCCTCCCCTGGGAAGGCTTGTCACACTGCCATCACGAGTCCTAATCACGGGCTCAGGAACAGTGATGGTGCTGTCATTAGGAGGTCAGAGAGGAAGCTGAAGAGGCTCTGAAGGCTAAGGCAGAACAAGACTGACAGAGAACACATGGGGGAAAAATCAGACTCGAAAAAGGAAACGGAGATGCATGAAGAAAGCACTTGGTGAAATGTGTTGGAAATTGGAACATTTGGTTCTATAAAATGTCCTGTCACCTTCCAACAACTTTCCATTTCGTTATTTGATAAGTGACAAGTTTCATATTGCACAGGTGGCCAATCCCACTAAAAATAGTTCCTTGGGCTTTATCAGTATCATTTATCAGAGGCAGCAGGGAATGTGGCCCTGCACTGGAGACCTTCATTCCAGGGCTCTCCACACCCCTGACTGGCCAGTGAACTTGGGGCTGGAGCAAGCTGATACTTACTGAGTGCTTAGTAAATGGGGGCATTGGAGTTGACGTGTTCATATTTGTCCTATTATTTATTTCTTGCAAAACCCTGCTAACATATTACACAGGGGGAAATTGAAAACAGTGTATGAACTTAGACAAATGGCTTCAGGCTGTTGATTTCTCATTTTCTCTAATCTGATTGAGGTTGTGCTGGGTGACAATCCTCTTCATTCATTTAATGATGGTGTTATTTTTAGCACATGTCTTAGTTTCCTCATTTGTAGAGTAGAGATAATAGTATCACTATACATTCCTCTCTGGGTTTGCCCGGAAATCAAGCATTATAATAACAGGTAACAGTGCTTTTAATGCTGTCAGATTAGGTTATTTTAGGACTTCCAATTTCCACTTTAATGTTTTCACGAAAATATGGAATTGCATTTCTGTTTGTGGCATGAGATTTCAGGATAAAGATTATTTTTTTCCCCAAGAGGGACACCTAAGTGACTCATCAGCACCCTTAAATCAATGGGAATCCCCTCCCCCACTGTTCAGCAGTGCAACATTTGTAATAAGGTGACAAATATCTACAAGCCTTAGGACTCCAGTCTATCCCATTAGTTTGTCTGTCCTTATATCAGTGTAATGTTATCTTAATGTTTTAGCTTTAAAGTAATTCTTGATGACCAGTAGTATTAGTTTGCTAGTTTCTCTGTATTGCTTCACCTATATTTGGACTTTCACAATTTTGAGTTTGCTAATCCAAGGACATGTAATATCATCTCTCCATTTATATGTCTTAATGTTTCATAGTAATGCTTTAGAATTTCTAGTGAAGGGATCTTATGTATCTTTCCTTAGATTTTATTCTCATCTATGATATTTCTCTCTGTTTGTAAAAATATCTTTATGATATTAAATCTCACTTTCTATTTTTTCCTACTGGCATACAGAAATACATTAAATGTTCTTATTTTGACTTTAGATCAGTTATCAAGGGGATTTATTAACTAGAAAATTGGAAAGTTTGGGGTGTGGCTTGTTTACATATTAAAATTACATATGAATAATCACATTTTTATTTGGCTCATTTCACTTACATTTGGTGATGGACACCTCAACTGGTTTTATAGTTTGGCTATTGTGAATTGTGTTGCTAGAAACATGGGAATGCATGTATCACTGTAGTGTGATATTTTTAATTCTTTAGAATAAATTCTAAGGAATGATATAGCTGGGTCATATGGTATTTTCCATGCCTAGTCTTGTAAGGAACCTCCTAACTGATTTCCAAAGTGGCTGTACTAATTCACAATCCCACCAATAATATAAAATTGTTCCTTTTGCTCCACATGCTCTCCAGCATTTATCATTGTTTATATTCTTGCTGACTGCCATTCTGACTGCAGTGAGATGAAATATTAATGTAGTTTTGATTTGTATTTACCTAATTACTAAAGATCTTGAAGGCTTTTGCATGCATTTGTTGGCCATTAGTATTTCTTCTTTTGAGAAATGTTTGCTTAGTTCATTTGCCCACTTATTAATTGACTTTTAGTGTAAAGTTTTTTGAGCTCTTTATATATTCTAGATATTAATTCTCTATCAGAAGAGTAGATTTTCTCCAAATCTCTCTTCACATTTTTAATTTTTAATGTTTTTCTTTGTTGCAAAGAAACTCTTTAAGCTGATGCTAATTTGTTAATTCTTGGTAATAGTTTCTGAGCTTTAGGGGTCCTATTGAGAAAGTCATTGCCTGCACCTATATATTAAGAGTATTGACTCTATATTTTCTTCAAGGAGTTCTGTGAAAAATATCATTGGGATTTTGATGGGATTTCATTAAATCTGTGTTTTCTGGTAGTAACGCCATTTTAACAATATTAAGTCTGCCTGACCGTGAGCTTGAGAAGTCTTTCCATCTTCTTGTGTCTCTTTCAATTTCTTTTTTCACTTTTCTATAGTTTTCATTGTAGAGGTCTTTTACCTCCTTGATTAGATTTATTTTAGGCATTTTTAAGGCTATTTTGAATGGAATTGTTTTCCTGATTTCTTTCTCATCAAATTTCTTATTGGTGTATAGGAAAGCCATTGATTATTATATATTGATTTTGTAACCTACAACTTTGCTAAATCTATCAGCTCCAAAAGTCTTTTGGTTGAGGGGTTTTTTTGTTTGTTTGTTTGTTTGTTTTTTGTCTTCTAGATATAGGATCATATCAGCAGGATGATTTGACTTCTTTTCCTATGGCTATTTATTGAATTTCCATTTTTTTTTTTTTTTTTTGCCTGATTTCTCTATCTAGAGTTTTAAGCCAAAGAACTCTGGCTTACTCTATATTGAATAAGAATGGTGAGAGTAGACATCCTTATCTTGTTCTAGATTTTAAAGGACATTTAATTTTTCCTCATTCATTGTGATGTTGGTTTTGGGTTTGTCTCATCTAGCCATGTTTCTTCTGTCCCTAGTTTATTTAGTGGTTTCATCATGAATGGGTGCTGCATTTTGTTGAAGATTTTCTATGCATTTATTGAAATAACTATATGATTTTTGTCCTTAACTCTATTTATGTGATGAATTACACTAATAGATTTGTATAGGTTAAACCATACTTGTAGCCCTGGGATAAAATCACCTTGGTCATGATGTACAGTCTACTTAGTATGTTGTTGAACATAATTTGCTAATATTTCATTAGGATGTTCCCATCTAAGTTCATCAGGAACATGGGTCTATCGTTTTCTTTCCTTGATGTATCTTCATCTGACTTGGGTATCAGAATGATGCTGGCTTCATAGAATGAATTTGGAAGAGTTCCATCATTTTCTATTCCTTGGAATAATTTGAGAAACTTTTGGCATTAGTTTTTCTTTAATGATCTCATAGAATTCAGCTGAGAATCTATGTGGTGCTAGGTTTTTCTTTGTTGGAAGGCTTTCTATTACTGCTTCCATCTCACTGCTGGTTTTTGGTCTGTTTAACTTTTCTGTGGTCTCTTGATTCAACCTGGAAGGTCATATATGTCTAGAAATGTATCCCTGTCATTCAGGTATTTTAATTTACTCGAGTATAAGTTTTCATGATAATCCCTAATGATTTTTAGACTTCTTTGATGTCTGTGGTTATTTTGGTTAGTTTAATTAATGGTTTATCAATCTTGTTTTTCTTTCCAAAGAACCAACTCTTAGGTTCATTGATCTTTTGTGTTTTTAAAATCTCTATTTCATTGATTTGGACTCTGATTTTAATTTTTTTCTTCTACTGGTTTTGAAATTGGTTTGTTCTTGGTTTTTGAGGGTCTTGAGATGTCATTTGATTATTTACTTGGAATCTTTCTGATTTTCTTATGCTGGCACTCAAGCCTACAAACTTTGCTCTTAAAACCTTCATAGTGTCCCAGAGGTTATAGCAAGTTGCATCAGCATTCTCACTTGATTTCTAAAACTTGATTAAAAACTTTCTCCATGATTTCTTCTATCTCCAATTCATCAATCAAAAAAATGTATTGTTAACTTTCCATGGTTTATATAGATTCTGTATTTTTTTGGTATTGATTTCTCATTTCATTCCATTATGATTGGGAAAGATGTAAGGAATATACTTACTACTTTGTTTTTGCTAAAAGTCTCCTTGTGCCATAAAGTGTGGTCTGTTTTGGAGCAGGTTCCATGAGCAGATGCTAGGAAAGTGCATTCAGTTGCTGTTGGATGAATTATTTTCTAGATGTCCATTGGATTGCTTAACTTAGTCCTGTATCTCATTTGCTTAGCTACTCTTCAAATGAGATTTATCCATTTGTGAGCTCTGGGGTTTATATTCATTTCTTTTGTGTGTAGTATTTCTTTAAGTATTTCCTGTAGTGTTAGGTTAGTAATCACATTTTTTTTTTTTTTACTTTTTGCTTATTATGAAAGGTTTTTCTTTCAATATCGTCCAAAGTCCTTTGGATTTTAGAGTTTGTGCACAATGATTTTTTTAAATTTTTTATTTGTTCTTTTTACTTATACCAGACAGTAGAATGTACTTTGATATACTTTATATACATGGAGTATAACTTCACATTCTTGTGGTTGTACATGATGTGGAGTTTCACTGGTTGTGTATTCATAACTAAACATAGGAAAGTAATGTCCAATTCAATTTAATGTCTTTCGTATTCCCATTCCCCCTTCCTTCCCTTCATCCCCTTTGTATAATCCAGTGAAATTCTATTCTTCCCTCCCCCCAATCCCCTGCCCCCTTATTGTATATTAGCATCCGCACATCAGGGAGAACATTCAGCCTTTGTATTTTGGGATTGGCTTTTTCACTTAGCACAATAGTTTCCAGTTCTATTTTTTTTTTAATTTTTATTTATTTATTTTTTTACATGAGTATTATTATTATTATTATTATTTGCATTACAATTCTTAATACACCTTTATACCACAATTTATCATATCTCTGTATACAAGATATGTTGACACCAAATTCACATCTTCATACATGTATTTTGTACAATGATGAGGGTCTCCTTCCACCATCCATGCAATTCCCCTTCTCCCTCCCTTTCACTTCCACCCCTCTTCCCTATCTAGAGGTAATCTTCTTCCCAAGCTCTTCCTCCCTACCCCATTTTGAGCCACCCCCCTTATATCAGAGAAGACATTCTGCATTTGTTTTTTGGGACTGGCTAACTTCACTTAGCATAATCTGCTCTAATGCCATCCATTTCCCTGCAAATGCCATGGTCTTATTATTTTTTAGTGCTGAATAATATTCCATTGTATATATATGCCATATTTTTTTATCCATTCATCCATTAAAGGACATCTAGGTTGACTCCACAGTTTAGCTATTGTGAATTGTGCTGCTATAAACATTGATGTGGCTGTGTCCCTGTAGTATGCTGTTTTTAGGTCCTTTGGGCACTGGAGAAAGGATAGCATCTTCAACAAATGGTGATGGGAAAACTGGAAATCCATATGCAACAAAGTGAAATTGAATCCCTGTCTCTCACCATGCACAAAAGTTAACTCAAAATGGAACAAGGATCTAGGAATTAAACCAGAGACTCTGCATCTAATAGAAAAAAAAAGTAGGGCCTAATCTCCATCACGTGGGGCTAGGCCCCCAATTTCCTTAATAAGATGTCTATTGCACAATAATTAAAACCAAGAATGAACAAATGGGATGGATTCAAACTAAAAAGTCTTTTCTCAGCAAGAGAAATAATATGTGAGGTGAATAGGGAGCCTACCTCCTGGGAACAAATTTTTACCCCTCAAACATCAGATAGAGCACTAATCTCTAGGGTATATAAATAGTTCAACAAGATAAGCACCAAAAAAACCCAAATAATCCAATCAATAAATGGGTCAAGGACCTGAACCAGACACTTCTCAGAAGAGGATATACAATCAATCAAAAAATAAACAAAAATGCTCGTCATCTCTAGCAATCAGAAAAATGCAAATTAAAACTACTCTAAGATACCATCTCACTCCAGTAAGAATGGCAGCCATGATGAAGTCAAACAACAACAAGTGCTGGCGAGGATGTGGGGAAAAGGGTACACTTGTACATTGCTGGTGGGACTGCAAATTGGTGCAGCCAATTTGGAAAGCAGTATGGAGATTCCTTGGAAAGCTGGGAATGGAACCACCATTTGACCCAGCTATTCCTCTTCTCGGACTATACCCAAAGGTCCTAAAAACAGCACAATGATTTTTTAAAAGCCCACACTCCATTGCATATCATTGTGAAATTTCAGTACATTAACACTAGAGAATACCTTAAGTTATTTACAGAGAAAAGAAACAAAACAAACAGCATGAATTATATATATATATATATATATATATATATATATATATATATATTACATATATATGATATACTTAAAAATCTAAATAGTCTAATTTTGTGTGTACATATATATGCATATATACAGACTATATATATATATATATATATATATATATATATATATATATATGTTTATACATATATATAAAATATGTTCTGTGTATACATACATATAGGGAATCATACTGTCTTTAGATTTCTTAAGAACCATATAAGTAATAAAAAGACTAATTTAATAAATAAATCATTTGAAAGTCTTAAAGGAAATTATTATTTTTGTATGATTCTATATATAAACATGCATTGAGAAGGTGTGAAGGTAGAGTAGAGATATTTTTAGATAAAATCTCCAGAAATTCACTTAATCCCATGTGACCTAACCTATTATTCCTACATTACCTGAGATAACTATGTATTCTTTCTTCCTTCCTCTAAAACTATTGCTACACTCCCTCAAATGCAAAGTTCATCTGTGAAATACAATTTAAATTTAATTACTAGAAAAAAATAAAATTTTATAAAACATAAGCCCCAATATTTATTGTTAGATTCAACTTAATGTAAAATGCATTTTGATGGCTATTCTTTGGGAAAAAAAACTAAATAATAAAAGAATGATGAAAATCTGTATATTTTGTTTAAAACGTGAGTGTAAATCAATAACAGGAGGAAAATTGAAAAATGTACACATACATGGGCAATAAACACCCCTGAACAGTCAATGGGTCCAAGAAATCAAAATGGAAATTAACAAAATATTTTAAGATGTATAAAAATGAAAACACAGCATACGGGAACCTTTGCGATTAAGCAAAGGCATTTATTTCTAAGGAGAAAATTTATAATTGTAAATTGTGCAACATTAAGAAAAAAGAAAATTTCTCAAATAGTAATGTAACTTTTTGCCTTAAGGAGTTAGAAAAAGAAGAACATACTAAGTCCCAAATTATTAGAAAGAGGAAATAATAATTATGAGAGATGAAATAAAGAATTAAGAAAGATCAAAGTGTTGATTCTTTAATAAACAAAATTGACAAACCTTTAGCTAATCTAACAAAAAAAAAGAAAGAGGATTTGACTAAATATAATTACAATTAAAGATGAGATATTATAACTGATGCTATAGGGATACAAAGGATCATAAAGGCTGCTACGAACAATTATATGCCAACAAAATAAACAATCTAGAATAAATGGATAAATTTCTAGAAAATATAACTTGCCATATCAGAATAACGTAGAAATACAAAATCTGAACAATACAATAATGAATAAAGAAATTGACTCAACAACCAAACATTTTCCAAAAAAAAGAAAACCCCAGAACCAGATGTTTGAATACTATCAAACATTTAAAGAATTAAGACCAGTTTTTCTCAAACTTTTCCAAAAAAAACTGAAGAGGAGGAAGCACTTCCAACTTCATTTTATGAGGCCAGTCATTACCCTAATGCCAATGTCAGACAGGGACATTAGATGAAAAGAGTATGAGTGGCTATTATGCCTGATGAACATAGATGCGAAAATCCTCAACCAAATACTAGCAAATTGAACTCAACAGCACATTAAAAGGGAGGCATACTGTGATCAAATGGAATTCATCCCTTGTTTGCAAGGATGATTCAACATATGTAAATCAATAAATGTTAGCAGAATGAATAATAAAACAATATGATCATTTGGATAGATGCACAAAAAGCAATTGAAAGAATGCAACAAAAATTCTTCACAATTTGGCCATAAAAGAAATGTTTTTCAACATAATAAAGGTCGTATATGACCAGTCCACAAATAATATCATACTTAGTGATGGAAATTTGAAAGTTTATCCTTAGATCAGAAACAAGACAAAGATGTATATTTTCAGCATTTCTATTCCACATGGTACTGGAGGTCCTCACCAGAGCAATTTGGCAAGAAAGAAATGAAGGCACCCACACTAAAAAGGAAGAAATAAAATAGTCTCTGCAGATGATATGATCTCATATAAAGAAAGCCTAAATACTTCACCAAAAAAGCATTAGAATTAATAAGTAAATTCAGTAGGGTCACAAGATACAATATATATATACAAAATTAGTTGCACTTGCACACATTAACAATATTACCTGAAAAAGAAAAAAGACAATCCCATTCATATTGACATGAAAAAGAATAACATATTTAGGAATACAATGAAAATAAAAAGGTGAAAAATCTGCACATTGAAAAACTAAAATGCTGATGAAAGAGAATGAGGAATACACAAATAAATAGAAGATTTCTCATGCTCGTGGAAGAATTAACATTGTTAAAATGTTCATACTGCCCCAATCTATATATCAATTCAATTCCTATAAAATTTCTAGTGGCATTTTCCACTAATGTAGAAAAAAAATCCTGAAATTTGTATAGAACCTCAAAAAGACCCTAAACAGAAAAACTTATCTTGAGAAAGAAAAACAAAGACAGAGGCACCACATTTCCTGATTTCAAAATATTCCACAAGTTTATTGCAATTAAAAGAGCATGATATTAGCATAAAAGCAGACACATAAACCAATGGATCAGAATACAGAGCCCCCAAATAAACTCAGGCATAAACTCTCAATTAATATTTGATTAGAAGACCAATAAATACAATATGTATGTCTCTTCAGAAAAATGGTGTTGAGAAAATTTGATATGCAAATGCACAAGAACAAAATTGAAACTCTCTGTTAAAAGGCAAAAGTTAACTCAAAATGTATTTAAGAGTTAAATGTAAGATCTGACCAGGAAACCATCTAGAAGTCAACAAGGGGAAACATTTCTTGACATTGTTCTTGGCAATGGTATTTTTGGATATGACCTCAAAAGTATAAGCAGCAAAAGCAAAATAAACAAATGGGACTATATTAATATAACAAGTTTTTCTACAGCAAAGTAAACAATTGACAAATGTCAAACTGGAGTGGGAGAAAATATTTGCCAATATGCATCTGATAAGAGGATAATATTGACAGTATTTAAGGACTCATAGAATTCAATAAAATAAACAAATGAATGAAATATATTATTCAATTAAAAAGGGACAAATAACTGAAATAGACATTGTTTTGGAAGACGATATATGAATAGTTGACATATACATAAAATGATGCTTAAAATCATTAATCATTAGGGAAATGCAAATGACAATCATTGTAAAATCATCACTTCAGACTGATTACAAGGACTGTTTTGGAAAAGACAAGGATAAGTGCTGATGAAGACGTGGAGAAAACGAAACCTTTGTGTACTCTTGGTGAGAATGTGAATTGGAGCAGCTGTTGTGGAAAGTAATACAGAGTTCCTCAAAAAATTGAAAAATTACTACTGGAAGACCCAGCAATATTACTATGGGTATATATATCCAGAGAAATAAAATCAGTACCTTGCTCAAAGAGATGTCTACACTACCATGCTCACTGATGCATTCATTATTCACAACCACCAAGATATGAAAATAACCTAAGTGTCTGTGGACAGATGAATATTAATCAGCCACAAATGAAAATGAAATCCTGTCATTCCCAGCAACATGATGAACCTTGAAGGCATTATGCTAAGTGACTTTAAGTCAGAAAAAGACAAACTGAGTGGTCTCATTTGTATGTGGAATCTAAAAGACAAAAAAAGCCATAGAAAACAGTGAGGGGGGGGGGAATGGAGGTATTCAATCAAAGAGTACAAATCCTTAGTACTAACACAAGTAAATTCTGGGAACCAAGGTACAACATGGTGGCTGTTGTTGATGATACTTTATGGTACACTTGAAATTTGTGAAGAGCATAACTCTTAAGTATTCTCACTGCACACACTCAAATTCACACACAGGGAGACACATCCATGCCCTGTGAGGTGATGGATCACTAACTTGATTGTGGTCATCATTTCATAATATGTATGTCTTTCAAAGTACCACAATGTATACTTTAAATCTATACAAACTTAAATGACAATTATTCCACAATAAAGCTGGAAAAATAAAACAAAAAGTGTATAGATGATTAAAATCAAGTTTTTATTATGACTGAAAATTTTTGTTGTTCTACATTTGCAATTAAAAATTATTGAAATAGTGATTCCTTATTTTAAATTGACATATATATGCTTATAGTTTAATAAACATTAAATATATTTATAATATTTAGTTTGTAATTCCACATGTATCCTTTCTTTTTACTTGTTAATTTATTCATTCTAGGTTGGAGTAGTTTTGGTGACAACAGGATTGCAGGGAATAATATGTATCTAAAATGTTTCTATTTTTTGTTTGAATAACATTTGTAATAGAAAAAAAAACAGTCTTTCAAAATATTTCACAAAATGGGGAAAGATTCAAAGTAGTTTCAGCATGCTTTGGGTATTCATTTTTATCTCTTATTTAAAATGAAGCAAATTGTGATATATATTCAACATCTACCTTCAATCTTTCACAAATAGAAAGTTCTAACATTCTATTCTGTAAAGTTTTAATTAAGTTTACCTATTTTTAATGAATGATAGAGAGAGACTCATGAATGTTCTATTATTTAATTTTCGTGATGTAAATAATAATTAAAATGTTTTATCAAATTTGTGAGGTGCTCAGCCACACTTTTCCCAGATGTACAATATTAATATTACCCCATTTAATTGACACTTGCATTAAATTTGCAGCATGTGACAAGATCCTGCAAAATTTCTCTAAGCATATAAAATTTTCCAGTGTCTTTCCATCTGATCTGTCATTGAAAATCAAGTTCATTCCTTCTTTGCATGGAAGTAGTAAGATGATTAAAAGTATCAAGGATGTCAAACACATAAGAAAATTTGACTGATCCAAATTTTTATCTGTAAATTTGGGGAATACAACTAATTTATTATTTTGCAGAAAGACCAGAGTCTCCCCTACTTCAGTTAGTCTAGACCAAGCTTTCCCCCTTAAAACCATTGTCCTCATCATGGAAAGAAGCTGGATTAGTTTCCATATTATTCTGTAACCTGTAGGATGAACTAAAATTTAACACATTCATGATATAACTGATAACTTGCCTTTTCAGTAGTCAGACATTTTGGTAAAGAATGTTGTATCATTGAGAAACATAACAACTATCAATATAATCCTTTACAATTTATATTCTAAATTTCAGGCCCAGTTGCATTTTTTTTCCACCATTAAAAAAATCTTCCCAGACACCACCATCACAGTTAAATTTCACATGTTGTAAAAGAATTACATTGTAATATATGACCATTCATCACTTTGTAGTATTAAAAAATCCTTGTTAGCTTGATTTATTCTGATTTGAAATTTGCTATGTGCCTGATCCTGAATATATTGAGCTATTATGGAATTGGAGAATGGCCTTTGGTCTAACTTCTTCATATTTTCACCCAACATTTAGTTGGGGGTATATTTCTTTTTTGTGTGTGTACATTTGCAGAGATATTCCATACTTCACTGCTTAATTAGCCAGTAAATCTCTGCAACTAGCAGTGTGGTTTTAACACTTCACTGTGAGTTATTACTTACAACAACACAAGCTCTGTCCATATTGCAAGCAAACTGGCATGAACTCTTTGGCCTTGGTTTCTGTGGAATCCCTTTCCTCATCATCATTTGGATGAGAGCCACATTCAGAAAAATTGTGTCTCTTCTCTACAAAAAGTCCATGAAACTTTTATTTTTACCATTAGTATTTTAATCTTAAAAACAAATAGTAAAAATTAAAGCAACCTTATTTAAGTGATAAAATGTTTGTCTATAAAAGATTTATGGCAATAAAATTATTTTGAAGTAGCAACACACTTACTTCCCCCGCCCTGAGTTTCATATACTTTTGGATTACCATTGACTAATCTTAAAATATCACAGAGCATGACAGGATTCTTCTGCACAAGTCTATTATGCACATGTCATGCTAGTTCCATGGCTTGAACTGGTCTGCAGCTGGATTTTGCATGTGTATAGAGTGGCAAAATCAAAATCATTTCAAATAAGCCAAGTTGCAGGGCAGCCAATGAGAAGCAGGCAGAGAGGGTAACTTAAAAACGGGACAAGAACAAAGAGCCAACCAAGGAAGAACTTGCTAGAAAAAAAGAATTGACTTGCTATTTTTCCTGATGTGTTTAGCCATGAGACAAAGAGCATTCAAGGGTCTTTTAAATTCACTTGGAGAGCCTGAAAAGCATTCATGATATTGTCCCCAAATCAGGAAAGCAAACAAAAAAGATACAATTATTAGTTGATGGAAAAACAAAATACTCTGCTTTAAAGGATCATCACGAAAGTATGATATGATTTCACTGGAAGATGAAGAAAAAAGAGATATGGAAGCTGAAAGACCTAAGAATGTTTTCTGTTCTTCAATAGGAAGTCAATAGATGATGCCTAAAATTTATTAGTCAAGAGAAAGCAGGTAAAGTATATTACTTAGAATCATGCTGGTGGATCCATTAATTGCTTAAAAATTGTCAGTCATCACATGTGGGATGGAGAATGCAAGAAAAAAGTAAAGTGAGAATTCTGACCTCATTAAGTTTCCTAAAACAATTTCATTTGGAAATTCTGTGCATCTGTACAATCATTTAATGAAAGATGTTAGCCTAATTTATTATTCTTATTTTTGACTTTATCACAATGTCATCGACTAAAATATCTTTTTACACAGGTGTTTTGCTAAATATTTGTTATTCAAATAATGTTTAAAACTAAAGCTCATGTTTCATAACTATGTCAAATATTCTAACAAAAATTTAAGGCAGGCTTAAAACTTTTAAAATTTCATCTGAAAATTAAATTAATTTCCACATCATTGATGTTTGTGTTTAAACATAAAATTTATGAATTTTAACATTCTAAGAATCCAATCCAGTAGGAGTGAACATTTTAACGGTTCATGAGGGGTGATTGCTTTTTGTACGTATGACTAAAAAGTGATCCAGAAGACTTCATATTATCTTTTTAGACAACCTTTTCACCTCTGAGCAGAGAAACTCTTGATCCTCAGAGGAAAAGCATTTGTACAAATTTCAACCAAGAAATGAGGTTAGAGTGGAAAGTATTTGGCAATGATAAATTCTAGTCCTTGCCAGAGTACAGTTATTATACTTTCAGTTTGTAAAATTTCAGTTTGTAAAATTCAAATAATCTTGCTTAGTATAAATATGATGATGTTCTTTGGATATGCAAGTTAAATTTGACATTAAGACAGATGAAAATAACTCAATGATGAACTTGGTTTCATCAACTTGCTAACACATTCTGACAACCTCTGTATTGAGATTTCTTTTCCTACTTCTATATTTATTTTAAAGGTACAACAAGTAGGAGGCAAGGAACTTAAACCTGGAATGAATTTCATTCTGCTCAGTGACCCGAAACATCTCTGTGGGAAATTCTTTTTTTTTTTTTTTTTTGAAATTCTTACTTCAGTCACATGATCCTTGTTTGTTTTTTAGTCCTCTATGACCCAAAACTTTTCAGTAATTCTGATCCTTCTAAATAAAAAAATTATTCTCTGCAACTTAGAGCCTATGAAATTTTCACTTAAAATGCTACCCAAGGAGTGTAGATGGAGAGGGGAACTGGAGAGAAAAAGGAAACCCACATGCACATATGAGAAAGCTGTCTTGGATTATTCTGGAGCAAAAATGGCATTTGTATTTAAAATGGTGAGAAGAATTACTTTCTTGCTCAAAACCTATGCTCCCTGTAAAATATACCATCTGTCTGGAAATTAACTATAGGTTTCACATTGACCTGGAAGCAATTCAGTCCAAGAGTATCAAGGCCAAGGGAAAAGAGAGAGATAGCATAATAGCCAATTCATGACACAAATCTTCCATTCCCCAATGAACGTGCAGTTGAAATCAGGTTAACGTGAATATCAGGTCACAAAGTAGTGCAAGGAGACTGTGTGGAAATGCAAGCACAGAATGACCTGCTTTGCCTTGGTCATAGTGGCTAGCACCTAGTTTTAGGCTGCTTTGGCAATATACTTTGATCTGAGAACTTCTCTGTTGGTTTCCTCCCCAAGGTCTCACTCCATCTTTATCCTTTTCTAATCAATTCTCAAAGGCTCTGAGGTCAGGTAGACAAGGTAATTTCCACATCCTTCATGTAAGTAGCATAAGGAACTTAGCAAGAGAGATTATAAGGATCTATCAGATCCTAAATGAACCTCTGAATACTCCTGACCATAGCTGATCTCATCCCATCCTAACCCTCATAGGAGGTTCAATTGCCAAATCTACTTCTGGCCTCGAGAAGAAGAATTTGAACTGCTCAAATTGTGCCCAGGTCATGTCATGATGCTATATTTTTATCTGGGCATCCCCTCAAGTCAGTGTGCTCTATCCCAGACCCTCTGGGTTTCCCAGTTACCTGTGACCTCTGGCTATATGTTTGCAAGACAAGTCCAATACAGTAGGTATATCAAGTCCAGGTCACTGTGTGAATTCCCCCACTTGGGCATTAAGGAGGAAATCTCAAGTGCAAAATGTTCTGAACTGAAATCATGATTTATCACCCTCTAAAATCCAACTTTCTGTCTGGTCTTTTCCATTATTGGTTACAGTCTGCACTCCCCAAGCAACTAAACTGGAAACATTGGTCTTTTCCCTGATTCCCACCTCATTTTGGTAATTCTTCCCTATCCTGTTACTGCTATTAATTTATACTGTCATATCCCTCCTCTACTATTATAAAATTGCTCAAGCTGCCTCGAGCCTGTCTCGCTCCTCATTCTGCGGGTATAAATCATAGATTGATGAAAGCTTTTTAAGGACTCTGTGCTTCCTCAGGATAAAATTCCTTCTCCTTAGCAAGACATGAATTGCTTTTCTGATCTGACTCTTGTCTCTGTCCCACATTATCTCTTGTCCTGTTTTCTTCACTTTAATGCTTGATAATTCTAGACTTCTTGTGTTTCCTAAGCAAACCAAGCCATTTAATGTCTCTGGGCTTTACATGTGTTAACCCTTGTGAAGCCTCCTACCCAGTCTAGCTTGGGGATATCTGATCATCCTTCAAAGACTAATCAGGTTTCACCTTCCTGTGGATCTCACCCATGCACTAGACCCTTCCTAAGGCTGTCAAATCTCTTGTGCCTCTAGTCACTTTCTTCTGTTTTGTTTACTTCTTTTTTTAAAGTATTTTTTTTAGTTGTAGATGGACACAATTTATTTGTTTGTTTGTTTGTTTGTTGTTTTTATGTGATGCTGAGGATTGAACCCGGGGCCTCACACATGCGAGGCAACTTCTTGGCCTACTCTTGCTTGCACTTTCACTATGTCTCTAAAATTGCTCTTTCTTATACCCCAAATCACCTTCAGATTGGCCAAATCCAGTGGTCCTTTCGAGGAGCTTAGGTCACTTACAACAAAGAACATGTTTGGTATTGTGCATTATGTCCCCATCTTGGATCTCTTCTCTGTGCTATCAAGTTGTTGGACCCACACACTCTCTTGATTTCCTGGCAATCCTCTGTCCAATTCTCCTTTTAATTTCCTTTTGTTTACAATCTTTAATTTTTTTAATGTTTCTTGGGCTACATTCTTAGCCTACCAAGTCACTTCATGGTTTACCCACTTATAATTTTTTTTCAAGTTATAAGACAGTAGAATGTATTTTGATGTATGAATTTACCCACTTTTATAAGTCTTAACCTTATATATATGTAACTTCTCCATCTAAAAGTAAAAAAAATCTCTGGTCCAACATATTAGAAAATATCTTCCCCATAAGTTCTGATTACTCTTGTCTTCCTTCAGTATGTGAAAACAAATTCTGTCCAATCATGCAGAATAGAAATTTGATATTTACCTTGATTCCTCACTTCTCCAGGATCCCTAATCAGTCATAAAGTCTAGTCGATTTTTACCTCCTCTGTGTGCACTTCTGTGCTCTCTCTATCTGTAATGTATCTGTTTAGATTACAATGCAAACTTGTAATTGGATATTTTCTCCTCCTGTCTAATCCCTCCTCTTCTTAATTCTTGATGGACAAGAATTCTATCACCAGCATATAATCCCTCTGCTCCAGTTGCCTCTTCAGCTCCACCTTATCTGCAGTACTTCCCAATAGCTCTAGTATAATTTGATTCCAGTCATCTTTTCATGTTATCTCTCATCTCCGTCTACCTTATACTTCATCAGTATCCACACTGAACCATGAATAACTGTAATGTACGACGTCATATTCCCTGCTCCAGTGTTTTGACTGATCATAATACCTCTAACTGGAGTGCTCCATTGTGACATGTTTATACTTTCTACCCATCTTCAAAAGCTCAGGAAGTTCTTTTCTCTCTCCCACTTCTACTTCCACTCTTAGGGTGTATACCCACAGACTGAATTATTTTACTCTCATCCTTGCTCCCAGTATTTTTTATTCATAGAAGATCCATTCCTCCTTTGTTATCCATAGAAGATCCATGTTCCAGGCCTAGGTTTTCTCTGCTCCTCTAAGATCTGACTTCTAAAACGTTCGTCACCACAATTTCTGCCTCCATTGGATGTTTCCTTTCAGCCTCTGAATGTATTTTCCTTTTTCAATATTTTAAAATTGATCTTTGTAAGTTTATATCCTTAACCTATCAATGGACCTCCATGAGCTTACCCATTTTCATAGATATTAAACTTATATACCTAACATTGCATTCAACTTTCTAAGTCTTTTCCAAATGAACATATTGGAAAATGAATTCATCTTCCCCTCTAAGTCCTGATACTCCTTTATTCTTTTAGTTTGTGAAATCAAATTCTGGCCAATCATCCAAAATAGAAAAAGGTCTTCCCTGATCCTGGTTACATCTTTTCTTTTCTTTTCTCTCTCACATTGAATGACTGTTTCAATTCTCTTACCTTCTACTCATTCCTCAACTCATTGCAATATTATTTCAAATAACATATTCTTGAAACAGCTATATCAATATTACCAGTTAATTTCTGACTTTAAAGTCAAAGACTACATTTTTTACCCTTCTCCCATAAATCTCTCTGAAATAACTGAGCTGAATGCATATATGTCTTCTCTGAAATTCTCTAAATGTGATAAAGATAGGGTGTGCCATATCACTCTCCCTCTTCTATCTATGTCAATCTTTCTCCAAGTGTTTCACTTCTTCTACTCCTTACCATACAGAAACTCCCCCAATGAACTCTCTGCTCTCCTATTCTCATTCTTTTCTTACTCTAGAGCTGTTTCCAACTCTTCTCCAGAGATAAAACCTAAGTGTATTTTTTTTTAAAAAAAACCCTCTTTTCTTGTTCTGCATTTCAAATTTATATTTCTAATTGCCTTTTGACCATGTCTCAAATTCAAAAAGTATGAAAAGGATCTAATAAATTCTTTTCTTGTTCCTCTCTGATCCATCTCGCCCTATGTCCCCCATATCAGTGATGTTGGGGAGTCTTGAGATAGGGCTGGAACAGTCTTCCTCTTCCCCATATTCTGTGTCTGGGTGATCTGATGATGTCACTTCTGTCCACACTGTTGTCCCTTCCTTTCACCTCTGTTGCCAGGACAAGTTCAAAATGTCTCTTTAAGGTTTTATTTTTTTTTCAGGGGTGGGTACTAAGGATTGAACTCAGAGGCACTCGACCACTGAGCAACATCCCCAGCCCTATTTAGCATTTTATTTAGAAACAATTCTTAGTTATAGTGCAGAAAACTGTGATTAGTGCCTTGCTATTGCTGAGGTTGGCTTTGAACTCAAGATCCTCCTGCCTCAGCCTCCCAAGCTGCTGGGATTATAGGTGTGTGCCACTGTGTCCAGCCTTTCTTAAAAATTTTTTAATAGATGTTTCATTGGTACCCTTTTAATTCATTCTCACATCATTTTCTTTTCCCAAACATATGCTTTGTTTTCTGATTGATAATAAGATTAAAAGGTTAAGATTGATAAGAAAATCTCCTTCGTTCATAGTTTAACCTTTGCTGTTATTTAGATAAATCTCCTTTCCAGATTTCACTTTCACAATCGTTCCTCAAAATAATTAGGATGCTAGTTGTTCTAGGACTTGATATACATGTTTCCATACTATCTATCTATTTAGAGTAAAATAATCAAGAACTTGCTATCTGCCAAACTCTATCCTATGTACCAAAGATACAATGGTGAATAAGACAAAATCTTCCCTTAATATTTATAGAGATCATAGTTCTAGTTCAGAAAAACACTAATAAAAATACATAAAATAAAATGAAGTGTGTTACCTGCTATGCTAGAGGAAGTGTGAGAATCTAAAATGGATATGCAGAAGTCCCCTTCCTCCTGCTAATGATGGTGTTGGTGTTGGTGTGTAGGCATGAAGATTGGTTACAGAAGGAGATGTTATTTAAATTGAAGCAATTAAAGAAGAGGAAGATAGGTAAGGAGTTCGATTGCAAGAAAAAGATGACCACACATTAAATAAGAATGAAAGGTATTCAATATAGTGATTGCTCAGAGCATATGAAGGAAAATTATCATTATGGTGAAACTGGTAGGGTAAGAAAATACTAGATAATGAATGTACTTGTAAATCAACACAAGCAGACCTTATTTAATAAGCAACTGGGATTCTGTTCTAAACAAGTGTATGATGGAATCATCTTTGCAATGAGAAGAATTATTCTGGCTGCAGTGTGAAGAATAAAGTGAAAGTTAGGACCAGAGGAAGTGGAAGTATTTAAGAGCAATCACTGAAATTCTTGAGAACAGCCCACTGGCCTTGCTGAACTCTTTGCTACATAGACAGAGGAAGAGGAACTGATTAAGGAAACATTTGTGAATAAACAGCAGGATTTCCTGATTTCTTTCTTGTTGATGCTACAGATTAAGTAGAATGAGTGATGACTAGTAGGCAAGGCATATGTATTTCTGGAGCTCTAGAAAGAAACCAGAGACTGGAGATGGAGAGTTCAATTGTATTAGCATACAGGTCTGGCTATGGCTATGGTAGTAGGTGAGAACACTGGGGAGGGTCTGTGACTGAGAACAGGACTCAAGATAGCCCTGCAGGAATGTCCACACTTTATGGATAATCAAAAGAAGAGGACAACACGTCCTAAGAAAGCCAGAGAAGCTGTTTCAATAAGGAAGAAGTCAGAAACGTCAAATACTGACAATGGTAGAAATAGTGTTACATTTTAAAAAATTATAAGTGATGATGCAAACTGTAAATGATGAAAGGTGTCATGAGTAAGTTTGGTGAGAGCATTTCCAGTAGGGAGTTAGGCAGAAGCATCACTGCTTTCGTTATTCACCTGTCTTTAGTCCACCCCTTGGCTGGGCCAGCTGGGTTGCATCCCATCTCTCACATGGTGCTAGTAGCAGGAGGCACAGCACAAGCAGGCTACTGCATTTCACTTCTCTTCGGAAACATTATTACAAGTTAATTTTGCCTTTCCTGAGGTGCCAAGTAATCATGAAAGATGGCAGAAGCAAGACCTTCTTTTAAGTGTGATTATCTTGGGCTTTTCTGTCACAGGGCTTGGCCCAGACTTTGCACTCTTCTGAGGACAGACCCACCTGCTGTCTCCTCTTGGTTAAAATCCCATTCATTTTCAAGAGATGGGTCAAATGTTATTTCCTCCTAAACACATCTTGGCTTCATCAGAGAATTATTGCTCTCTTTTCTGTGTTCTCAGGGGATTTTGTATATAAATTCAAAAACTGTTTAAAACATGCGGCTTCATGATAGAGTTATGTAGGTAGCTCTGTCTTTCTCTCTTGGGACCAGCACACTGTCTTCTCTATCTTTATAACCCAGACTTCACCTAGTGAGTTAAGGTATTAACTCTTGTTTATGGAGTGGAATTGAAATGTTTATATACCATGGTTTGTCTGATCACAATAAATTATTTTGAAAATACAGACTGAGATATTCAAGAGGGGGAAGAACATTATTCATAGAGAAAAAAAAATCTATGAGAGAGTTGAAGTTACTTTTATACCTTTTTTGTAGTATGAAGGCTGCTACCTTTATGTATAATTCAAGAAGAGTTCTAAAAGTAGAATTCTAGTCTTTCAGAAACACTTAGCTAATACTTTCTTGAATGTAAAGGAGTTAGACTCATTAAGTAGTATTTTGTGACTATAGTTTGTGAGCAGCTGTCCAAGAAAATGCACATGAGTCTTGGGTCTACCTGTAAATTGGGTTTACTTTGCATAGACAGCTTATGCCACATGATAAATAAGCAGCTTGCTACTAGAGGTGATAGTCTAATTTATAATCTTTACCTTCAAGAACATGTGGAGCTAAACATCACAAAATTGTGCTCCTAAGGATAGAAATTTTAAGCTGTGACTAAATGAGGTTTATGTTTCTTGCCAATCTTCTGCTTTTTAAAAAAATATGATTTTATTTACATGGTGTCAGACTGGGAAGACTTACGTTTGGTTCTTTAAAGCTGATTATTGCCAGTGTCATGTTGGAGTTGTGACATGGTTTTTCTGTGACACAGCAACATTTGAGATAGGTATCAGTTTTCAAGTCTCCCATGAATTCTCAGGCCCATGAATGAAAATGCAATCTGAATAAGAGCTAGAAATTTGTGACTGCATGGTGTAAGCTTACTGAAGTTGTGAATCTCTGAATTTTTCTTATCAAAGTATTTCTTTTTACATGAACAAATTAATCCTTGGCTGAAGACTTGATGAAAATAAGCGAATACCAGAAAGTGCTAAGAACTCTTGAAATGTGTCCCTGATTTGTTGACTACTCCCTTCCTCATCCCACCAGATAGAACACAGGGCAAATGACGTGATATATGTCAAATGTATAGTCATAATTCACCACTGTTAGCAAGACTTATAATGGTGTGTTTTCAGACTCAGTGAAACTGCCCAAGCAGATCAACATCTCATTCGGTAGAGCAGCACTAATAAAATGGAGTGGTTTTTGAGTATATTTAGCTAAGCAAAGTCTGGATTCCAATTATTTCTTATGGTGGAGGGGGGTAGGTTCTGCTCAGAGATGCAAAGAAACTCAAATCTAATCTGTGTTCTCTATTAGAGAGCGAGAGACGGTATGAGAAAAAGAGGGATTAACATGGCTTTACATTTTCTCAAGTGTTACACAAGGAAGAGAGTGTCATCAGAAAACAAAAGCTTCAAGTTGGAGTTACAGTCATGTATTTTAATGAATGAATTTTCAGTTGTTAATACGTTAAGCAAAATAATGAGCAAAGTTTTTAATAAAGTGGAATCACTGTTTGTTTTTCCCCCCATACTAACAATGAAACTTTGAGTAGATCTGTTTACAACAGAGCATGACAACAAATATCTAGGCATTTTAAAAACAGTTCATTGACACTTTTTCATGAATAAGTGATATCTGACCCACCTCCCTCCCCTGCATCTAAATTCACTGCCAAAATCGTTGGGACTGGACACATGGGGTGCTTGCTTCCTCTTTGAGTGCAGGCTTCCTCCTCATCTCACATACTGTTGACCCAATAAATTCCATCTGCTATAGTCAGAACCCACATCTGGCCAAAATCAAAGAGAAAAACAATTGGTGCTCATGTGATAGCTATGTATCCTATTTTCATGACCCCACACTCCAGTGGCCCTCAGAAGCAACGTGAGGCACTCTTGACTTCCCCATTCCTCAGATCAATTTTGGTCAGTTAAGACTCTATGGATCTTATTTCACTGGTATTTTTCCAGTGTTGCTGCTTTTTATCCATGCTCTGCTGGGGACATGAGTGGCTCCGTCCCCTGTTATAGGATATCCAGGCATTAGTGTGCAGGAGAGAAAGCTCTGGTCTCTTCCTGGCCCTCAGACATCATGTGCTTTTAACTGTGCAAGTTTGTTTCACATCTGGTCATTCTATGGACATTCCAGGCTAAAGCTTGGTGGAGAGACCTTTCCAAGCTGTTCTTGTGAAGAAACTCCCTTTTGATTTTATTTGTTCCCATCATTCAAAACTTAAGTGTGCTCTAGGGGGCATCACCAACCACTAGAGCCAACATGAGCCTAATTACAGGGTCTTTTCTCCTGTTTTTAAAGACTATGTACTGACAATTTTTATGGATTTCACCTCTGTCACTATTGGGCACATGATTCTGCTGAAGCCACAGTTATTTTGCAAGTCAGCGTGGACGTCTCCAGGACTGGGTTGGAGTTACATGTAACTTTGCTCTAAATTCTCCCTTTTACTGGAAAAAAAAATATGGATGGAAGGCCGAGGAGCATAAATCTTGTAAGCTGCTTTTCCATGACCAGCCAGAGCCAGCCTTGAGTGAGGACACCGCCTGTTGCTGGTGGCCACGCTCTCTTCATTCTGATTTCAACAAGCATTTGTCAGCCAGAGAAGCATTAGAAGGTAAAAGGGGATCAACCAGTTGTTAATCCAGTGGCAACTTTGGTTTGGGGTTCACTTCTTCAAACAGCCAAGTCATGTGTTGTTCAGTGATGGAGTGCTTTTGTCCTGACCAAACTTTTCATTTTGTACCTTTTACCATTGTTTTTGGCCTCCGACCAAGCCTCACATCTTCTGGTCACAGAATTCTTTTCTGCAGACTCCAGTGTAGGCGAAGGCCTCTGGGTAACTCGAGATGCCTCAATTCCCTGCAGACAGCACATTAAAGCAAGATCTGCTGGCCAGCTGCAGAGACAGGTGTTATTCTCCCTTAATTTACACCTGCCCCCATTTATTTACCCTAAGAATTCCTCTTACAGAATTGTTCACAAATGCTGAAGGGACTGGGTAGTTCTTGTCAGTGGTAGAGTCTGAGATTGAGATGCTTTGTCTGCTTGGTAGTTTAGCTTCACAAATAATAATTCCAGATGCAGCGAGCACACTTACTCTCTGGTTGTTGTTTTTATCTGCCCTGCAGTTAGCAAGAGAAGGCGTAGTGCAGTTCATACACAATGTGTTTACTGACTCAGATTCCATCTCAGCTCTTTGGAAAAGTCTGGCCCATGCTGTTTTCTGAGAAACTGGAGAAGTGAAGTAAACATGATGATAACTGGCCTCCTTTCGTCCCTATAGCAGAGCCATGAAGACCGGAACTGGTTTAGTCCTATCAAATTTAACACCGGTTAGACTAATCCAGATCACGTTTTTAGAGTTCTATTATACAGATGAAAAAGGAACAAATGTCAGAGTGTTTACTACTGACTCTACTGTTGTTTCCAATCTGTCTTTGGAGGAGCTGATGACTTTGATTGAAGAATGAGTTTGGAGGCTGGTTGAGTGCCCAAGATGTGGCCTGACTGGTAAAAGTCATGGCGACTCCAAGTTGTGGGAGTTTGTTTCACTTTTTGATCAGAAATTTAGCCTTAAAATTCCTCTTTGAGGTGCCTCAGCTGTGCATTCCACCTTCTGGTCCTGTTTACCTCAGTGTTAGTCACTCTGTGTTTCTACCCTTCTATCCTTCCATCTTACCTTTCCATCTCCAAGCATAGCCTTCCGAATGTCTGCTCAGATAGGATCTTCCTTTTGTGTGTCTGTGTTTGTGTGTGATACCTCCTCAGGTAAGGTTCTTTTAATTTCTTCTTGAATTTTTTAAAATCCAATTTTCTATAAGATCCGAGGGGCCAGGAAATGAGTCTTCTGACCCACCTTTGCACTGCTACAACAGTAAATATTTATTGAATAAATGATAATAGAACTTTCCAGTAGTGGATACTCACTCTTGTGTTTAATTTGACAGAGTCACAGGTATAAAAGGCAAATTTCACTATAGTGCTATAGTGCTTCTCTTTCAGAAGAGTAGACTGGCAGGATTTGGGATGAATTAGAACAAAGACTATTTAATATGAACTTATGTTACTTAGCATAATGTGTTCCATTTTTTGATTTAGGTAATGTATAATTAAGCGCTACATTTTCAGTGAAACTATGAGGCTAACAGGGGGACTATGAGTTAATATCTCAGTGATGTTAGGAATGATCTCTTCCGAGATGTTTTAATGGGACGTAGGCCAAATGGGAGAGAATGTCCTGCTCCTGTCTTCCAGAATTCCTGGAAGCAGGTTCTTAAGGAAAATGGCACAATCTTCATGTAAATGCCCTGAGGCTGTCAGCATCCTTGGACTCCTTTCCCTTCAGACAGGTGAATCAGGAAGCCAGCCAGATGTCATAAGTGGCCTTTTACCATACTGCCACCTGGAGACTTTTTTTTTTTTTTTTTTTTTTGGTGGTGGTGCTGAGGATTGAACCCAGGGCCTTGTGCATGTGAGACAAGCTCTCTACCAACTGAGCTATGTCCCCAGCCCAACATGGAGCCTTTTGAAGATAGGTTGGCAATGCTATCTTCCAGGCCGCCACAAAATGCCCTGTACCCCAACCACACGTAACAGTCCCTCCTGCGTTCTCCTAGCTCTGGTGCCTCTGCGTGGGACACGTGGTCCTCACCTGGGCTGCTTCTCCATGCCTTCTTTTCCCTTCATCCCCTAGTTATTTCCCACTTCTCTTGCATCTTTGAAATCAAACATCTTCTCATCTTCCCACCTGTCCCAACCAGAGCTGGCACTTCCTCCTTTCTCCATCTCTTGCGCACACCTCATTTTATCATGCAGCACATGACCTTTGTTCTGATCTTTGGTTGTACTTGTCTGATGTGTGGAACATGAGTTCCATGAGGGTGAGGACTGTGTCCTATTTTATCTTTGGCTCTCTTGAATCTAGGACTTTCTTTGTTCCTCTCTCCTGATCTTTCTCACGTGCTGCTCTATAGTAGAATCCTGGGCACATAGCAGGTGCTCAGTTAATATTGGTTAGATGAATGAGTGAATATGTGAGTGAGAGGACCATATTTCTAACTGGTCTGGAAAGGTAGGGGTGGATGAGGGCAGCATCTCCACCCTGTCAAGGGGTCAGTGAGCAAGGGGCATGAAGCAAGAAGGCTCAGAGCTCCAGCTGCTCACTTTCTGAGAATTAATCTTTCACTTAACTTTGTCCTTCTCATCTGTTCTTTACTGTTCAGGAAAGGTGCATGATAAATGAAGCAATGGGGTCAATTCCTAGCATGAAATTCCCTCTACCCTGCCCTCTGCAACTGGTGTTCATGAGCCCTCTTATCTAGTGTTTTATATTTACAAGCAAAGGAGATTTACCTTTTGTCCATAATAAAAACAGGCATACTATGCTGGTGCACTGTTGATAAATACCTCAGAGCATGGTGTTTCTCTTGCTGTGTCAGAAGCATTGACTGTGACCTTGGTCTTCTTGTGCTGGTATTCCCTTCCTTCCTTATTACTCTGCTAACCATACAGAGCTGCAGACCAACAGTTCCAGGTCATGTTTTGAGCACTTGTTATTTCTCAAAACAAGCACACAAGGAAGATGTTCATAAATCCAAGTTTTACAGAGAAGAAACAGAGGCTCAGAGAGGTTAAGTAACATTTTCAAAAGGCACACAGCTATTGAGAGGCAAAGGTGGAATTTGAGCCCATTTGGTTTGGGTCCAGAATCTGTGCTTAATGACCACGATAAGATTTCTTTTTCAGAAGTTGACTCTAATTGTATAAAAGAAAACTATTTACAGGGAAGAGCCCTAAGCTTCTGATGCAAAGGATTCTTGGAACTGTTCCATAAAAGAAAAAGGAAAGAGAAAAATAACTTCTTTTGCAGCAGCAGACCCTGTTAAACCTTGGATTCTCATGGAATTTGTCTCAAATGAAATAACTGAATATTTCCTGAAGCAAGTAACTGGTTCTGTTGGTTGGCAGATCTCTGACTCCTCTTAACCCCATCCAGAAGACCATGGCATATCACCTAGGTGCCAGGGAATTTTAAGTCAAGATGTACTTGTATATGAAACTGTTCTGTTATTGTTTTACTCTTTCATTCCTGCTTTAAAAAAATTAACATTTAAAGCTACCTATACAGCATATTCTTTATTTTTTTCTGCAGAAAGGGTCAAAAGATAAACGTTAGCTGTCAGCTTCAAATCATCTGAGATGAAAGTGATGTTCTTTTATTATGGTATCAGAGAAAAAAAAAAAAACTTTGGAGTGAAATCCAGTAATCCCTCATTTCTGATTCCATGTCTACTGAGACGTTTGCATTCCCTTGCAGCCCTGGGTGAAGTTCTGATTGCCGAAAGGTAGTTCTGTCTCATGGGGCCCCTGGAATGATATCTAGTAGAAATTTCATTCAAGTTGAATGAAAAACATAAAAAACATGAAAAACTTATGGAGCTCAGAAGTCTGGCAAAGATGGACTGCTTCTGCGTGTCCTCCGCACAGTTGGTTTATTATGAAAGTCTTGCAAGTTACTATCTTAGTACTTGATTTTGAATATTGTTATAAATTCCTAGAGTAGACAGCCCACAAATCAGATTTCAATGGAAACCTTAATGTCGCTCAATGACTGGTTTTGCATCCATCTATCTTTCTACCTGCCTACCTAATAATTTTCTAAAACATAGTCGTATGCCTTAACTGAGTAAAATTCTGTTGTTTCTGTCTTCTTTTTAAATATAGATACTTCTGAAGACAATCGAGTATTAATTTACAGGAAATTATTAAACTCCTTCTTGGAATATGTCTAAGTCTCTGCTGTGAAATGCACCCATTTCTGACCAGAGTTCTTCAACAATACTCTTATGAGATTCCATGGCACCATGGCTGACTAAATAAGTTGCCCTTGACACATATCTTAATTTCCCATGGTTATATTTCTTTAAGTACTCTTCTGATTTCCTTTTTTGGAACAATTTTGTAAGATTACCAAGTTCTCTATTTTGCTGATGTAAAAATTATACCTGAACTGTCTTAACATGCCTCTTTTTATTTAAAAGAAAACAAACAGAAAGATTTAGGGCATCTGATATGTAACTCCATGTGGTGGATCCCTCTCCTGTTAACTCACCCAAATTTTCAGGAAGCTTGAATTCCTCCAATTCCACTTTAATGCCATTTCCCACTCATTCTGTTTTCAGTGGCTATGAAGAACAGCTGGTCACCATCTCGTGTGATAATAACCTCCATATAGTGGAAACTCAAATGGTTTTGGACATGGTACTTACAAAAACATCGACTTGCAAATGATGTAGCCTATCTGGTATTTCCCCCTGTAAATAGCTAGATTCCTTATAGCCAATCCTTCCAGCAACTATCAAATTTTAGCTCTGTTTAGTATAATGCAAGCATTTTCTCTCTCCTCTATTCAGGAATGTCTTCCTAGGAGGTTTCACAATAAAATTTATTGAGTTTAATTTATGACGTACAATGTAAGAAGAATGGAATGCTGTTAGGATGTGCATTGATAATGAAAGGTTATTGTGGTGTTGCTCTGCTTTTACCAAATTTGCCAAACTCTGGAATAGAATGCCAATGAGATGGTTAGAATGCTCCTCACAGAAACAGGGAGGCCAGTACCTGCTGGTGGGGCTCCCTCACTGTTGGTTGGATCTTTTATTAACTGGAAGACAAGGCAAATGTTAGATCAAATACAGTGTTCCTGAAGATCCCAATCATGCCAAGTCACAGCCACACCCCAAGAGAGCAGAGGAGGTGACTCAGTCTTTCTGAGGTCGTCTTTTCTATTAGTTCCAACGTAGCCAAACGTCTGAAAACTCTTACATTTTGCTCTCTTTAGGAAAAAACAACATTGATTTTAGAGGTTTTCGTTATGGAGGCCAGGGGGATTTTTTAAGGCTGCCCAAAGCAAGCTGGGTTTGGATCAGGAAGCCGGACTTTTCTTGGCATGAGTTTCCTACTTGAATGAGATTCCAGGTTGCCCCCTCCTCACCTCTCCCCCACCCCCCAAGCAGCTCGAAGCCCCGCCTCCTCCCTTGGACCATATGGGGAAGCTGGCTCAAGGGCTGTTATTCCATGGATTCCAAGTTCACGCAGCTGTTCAGCCCCTGCTTAATGTACCCGTAATTACAGCAGCCTGCTTCTCTCTTTCCAATCATGCAACTTTTACTGATGGAAAATGATTTGCTTTTAACAACTTCATGTATTTTGTTCTTGCTTTAATAGATAAGATGTCTTTTGGCATTCAGTGATTGAATTCTCTATAAAAAAACAAAAACAAAAGTGACTCTATCAGTTCCCAGCTACATAGGAAGGCTCCGTGGGACTAGCCAAAAGATGGGGTGTGTATGGGGGGGGGAGTTAAGTGGGTGTAACTAACATGATATGAATAGGTCAGTTGGGAAACAAAGCAAGCTCATAGCCTTCTGCACAGGGAGGTGGTGAAAGAACATTTTTTAAAAACGTGGAACTGAGAAAAATCAAAAGTACAAATTGAACTCTGTGTTCGTGATCCAAACTCAATGTGCTCTCAAAGGATTTTTAAAACAAATATCTCAGGAGTTTTTCATTTATCTTGGTTCAGTCTTTCCGAGGTCTAAATTTTCTACTTTGGTAGTTGGGATTAGATGGGGGTTCAGATGAAAACTAAGGATAGGGCCCTTTGCTGGAGTCAGACTAACTCAGTTCCAGGGCACAGATCAGACATGTGCTGACTCACATAATCAATTCATTTGTGTATAAAATTTGTCTATCCTGAAACCTGTGTCCTTGATCTCTCGAAATGACACTGCAGGCCAATCTAAGAGGATCCTTTTTAAGGTAAAACTTTCTCAGCTCATTAGAATATTTCATTTTGGACTGTTAGTTTTTAAAAACTGAATGGCAGTTGTGGCAAATAATTCCACGTTAATCCTTATGTGTGTGTGGAAATACTCCTTCCTTTCTAATTGTTCTAATTGGAGTGGAGCTGATGGTAAAGTGAATGTTTTCTTTATATTGAAATTCAAAATTCCAAGAAGCTAACACGATGAAGGAGAACAATTGCATAGTGAATTTGCCTTACCTTGACATTTTAAAGAGTCATATAATTTACCATTTAACTACAGTCAGAATATATAAACATACATTCTATCATGCTGTTACCATTTTGACATTTGTCAGATCATACATTTATATTTTTGATGGTCCAATGGATATCATATATGTATATGTGAAAAAAAAGTCTGTATGCATATCCATATCTTCTAGGGGCATTGCTTTTAGTACTTGTGTCTCCCCTTTATTTCTAGCAATGGATACTTACTATGTGATGGTGGGAATCCCCTGTCTTCCCTACCACTCTTCTCTAGCCACCTCCAAAAGTTATTACTATTATTTTTTTCTTAGAGATCTGTTTGGAAATTTATGATACACAAATAATACACAAATTTAAATTTAGAGCCAGCAATTTCTATTTTTTTAACACCTTTGGCCAAAGAAGTCACTGTCTTCAAGAACCACACAGCCACACCAGTCTCAAAGCTGCACCTCTGTTCTTCTGAAGTCCTTAGACTCTTGCCGTAGGACAAACTCCAGGGAAGGAGGTTTCTCTATGAAGGCAAGGCTGAAACCTACATCTGATTTCTTGATTTATGAAATCATTATTTTAATATTTTAAATCTAGTCTTGGGAATGAGGATCCTCAGGCTTAGTAAACACCAATCCATGTAGCTATCTTACCTCATGTTCCGTTTCCTCAGATGGTTGCATCAGTAGCATTGAGAAGAATATTTTTAAAGCTTTAAGTCATTTCAATATCCACTGGACCATCAAAAAGATAAATAGGATCTGACGAATCTCAAAATAAAGTTGTTGCATGATAACTGTTCATACTTTTCATTTTACTTGTTCATTTACTTGTTCATTATACTTGTTCTTTTACTCAGCAAATTTTGTTTGAACACCAGACATTTCCTAGGGTCCAAGGACTCAGCAGTGAACAAAAGAGATAGAAATCTCTGGCCCATGTAGGTAACAGTTTCATAGGAAGAGACAGATAAACTATACAAGTTTTAAAAGGTTATTAGCGAAAGGAACTAAGGAGAAAAAAAAAACAACCTTTGTAAAATGATAGAAATGGATAAAAGGATTGCAATTTTACATGGGGTAGCAGAGAAGACCTCACTAGTAGTGACGTACTTGTAGGATTTGCAATATAAGCTGTGTGGATACTAATGGGGAGAACTATGCAGGCCAAGACATTGGGGATGGACCTTGTGTGTTCAAAGAGTACAATGGCACATGCCTGTAATCCCACTTACTTTGAGGGCTGAGGCAGGAAGATTGTAAATTCGAGGACCAGCTTAGCAGCTTAGGGAGAACTTGTCTCAAAACAAAATTACAAAGGGCTGAGGATGTAGCTCAGTTGTAAAGCACCCCTGGGTTCAATCCCTAGTACCAAAAAAAAAAAAAAAAGGCACCCAGCTACCCATTCACTAATGAATAGATAAGCAAATTGTGGCATATCTGTCTGCACAAAGGAATATTGTTTGGTCATTAAAAAAAAAAAAAAAGGCAAAGGTTGTCGCGACCCCTTGCCCGCAAGGAAGACGCAACTCAGGAATCTTCTTTCAGCAGTTTATTCAGGCCTTGATTCATGTATCTTCTACCACTGACCCCGCCCAAGCACAGCCTAATAAAGCCTCCCGCACACCAATCCCAAGCTGCCACGTGGACCTTTCTCATAGGGTGGGAAGGGACTGCGTGCCAATTCTCCATATTAGGAGTTGTTTATCACAGGCCACAGTGGAAGCCGGCGCCATCTTCTAATGGCGGCCACGGTCTAATTAGAACGGCTCACCACAAAAGGTAAAGAGTCCCAAGGAGGCAAATGAACCTGGCGTGCAGAACACAATGGGCAGAGATTAGGATTATGAGATGTGGTCAGAGAAGAGGGAGAAGTCAGATCTTATAATGACATAGTTCATTATAGTGCCTGTGGCTGTTACTTTGAGATATGGGAGACCACTTGAGTTTTGTTTTGTTTTGTTTTTAACAGAAAAGTGGTAGAATTCTGCATACTTTTGAACACAGTCATCCTGGCTGCTATGTTGAAAGTTGATTTAAGGGCAACAAAGGAGGAAGTAGGGAAGGCTATGAACAGAGGAGTAGTGTTATCTGCTGGGTGTGTTCAAAGGATGTTGTGTGCAGCAGTGAGGGTGTCTCTGCCAGGGTTTGTCAGCAAATTGATGTTTTGGCCTGGGTAGCTCTGTTGAGGACTTTCCTGTGCTTTCCGTGGTGTGTATTGGCTCCACTGGCTTCTATCTGATAAAATCATAGCACCACTCCCACTCCCAACACCCCATAACGACAATCAAGCATGTCTCCAGATCCCCAAAGCAGGTGAGCAAGGGATAGAACAGGAGGGGAGAAAGGAGATCTAACTGAATCCACTGGAATCAAGAGCTGGGACTACGGAGAAGGCTACTCTCTCCTGGACCCTGTCCACAGCTCAGGACATGCATTCGCACATGTATGGAATCTCTACAATTGGAGGAGACTTTGGAATCCCCAAAGAAGTGACCTTAAATGTTCACACTCAAATATTTTCCAGATGCTATAGAAACAGGGTACTTTTGAGGTTAAAGTCACGCCCATGTTTATTCTTCAAGGACTAGGTCCAAACTGTCCGCTTTTTTCTTCCCTTGGTTTTGTCAAGTCTGACAACTCATTGTTTGACTTGTATCCAGGTGAGTTCCCATAACCCTGAACCCAGGCCCTTCCATATATGTTAGCATTATTAAGTCTTCAGATAGTTCCACTGACGACAGTTATAATGCAGAGCACTGTTTAAAGAAAATACCAGAGGCTCACACTCATCCATAAAATGCTCACTTCTAAGGGCAGGTTTCTGCTGGGGGATACAGGAGGCGGAGACTGAGGTCATCGGAGAAGCAGCCTTGCACTAGGAAGGGAGTCAGGTGGGAATTTCTTTCAGTGAGAGACACAGAACAGCAGGAGGGATCCTTGACCTCTGTAATACAGAGATTAAGGACCATTGTAGGAAGGAGGCTATGGAGCTAGAGGGCTAAATTCACAGCTCCAACCTTGAGAGCCTTTCCCTAAGGACTATGCTGTGTTTTCACAAAGGCTTCTCAGAATGCCAAGGCCGTGAAAGGTAGAAACGCAAACAGAGGGTCACAGAATGGCCTTTGGTCTCAGGGTGAGCCACATGGCTTCTAAGTAAATAGTTGCAGGCATTTCAAGAGTGGTGCTAGGAAAATTGTTTTATAGGAGAGAAAGATGCTCCAAATACAGAAAATGCAACTCCACCGAAGATAGTCCAACGTCCTTTTGTGACAGGGAGACTGAGATATTAAATTCTTCAGGAGGGAAGATTAGTTTCCTCTGCTGCTGGGGCTTACATGGTGACTTCTCTGCCTCTTCTGATGGGCTACAGCAGCTGTGTTTTTGAAGATGGGTCCATGGTGCACCTGAGGGAAAGAGCATAAGAAGGCAGTGTTTGCATCTGCAAAATTGGACTGTTTAATCTTTTCTGGTCACACCTGGGACTCTAACACAATGCTCACTCAGATAAGCTGTGTCAACTCACCTTCAGATGTAGGGGAAGATGCAGGCATCAGAAGAAGGTGAGAGAAACAATGATTTTAATAGTTTTGCCACCAGCCAGACTATAATTCAAAGAGAACTGAGTAGAGTCCAGCTCATGATGTCATAAAGATGCATCTATTACTTTTTCTACTTAATCTACTTAATTAAACATCAGGCCCTAAATGAAAAATTCAAGGGGTCTGTGAATTTGCTGGTCTTCAGAAATTTTTCGTTTAACTGACAGTTAAAGTAACTCTTGCTCAAGAATCATCTGCATGGGTTTGCAGAGGACCCCACTTCTGCAAACTTCTTGATTGGGGTGGACACCTCTAGTCTATGATGGCAATTTGCAAAGCATCGAGACTCTGGGGAGCACAGTGTTCATCTTCCTCTTCTCCTAGGGTCCCCAGCCCGTTTCTGGGACTTCTCAGAAGGGCTTAAGGGCTGCACTCGGTTGCCTCTCCCAAATGCTCACATAGTGAGACAGGTGCTTCCTGATCCCAGTAATTCTGCCCTGCACGAGGGACCCTCCCACACACACACCCAGGGCAGCACTCCTCCAGCTCCCTCCTCCCTCCGGCTGTGGTTCCACTTAGCCTGCTTTCCCAAACATCTCACAGCCTCTGATCATTACATGCTCTGAGAACAACTGAGTCTGATGGTGGAGTTGGGAGCAGTGCCAGGGAGAGAGCAGAAAGCACTCTTCAGATCAGAGGTGACGTGATGCCACCTAAAATGTCCCTGCTTACTATTACCCATGACAATGTTTAACTCTTTGCTGTTAGTATTTTATTCCATGGGTCTAGGTCAGGGAAATAAACATTTTTTTTAAATCCCCCACCCTAAATACTGAAAGAATACTGAGGACATAGGGTTATGATGGTATATTTCGACAAATTGTCCCCTTAAAGAATTGGCATTCACCTTTTAACCCGTTTCATATCACCTCAAATTCTGTAAGTAGTAACGCAGAACATCTAACAAACATTTGTTATGAAAGGAAGTTTTATGAATTCGGTTGAACTGAGGTGTTAACTATTATTTCTAAGGTTAATGGTTGACCTTCCTTTTTTTTTTTTTCCTAAACTTTCAGGAAAATGTTTGCATCTTAAAATTAAAAAGAAAAGAAAAAAAAATGTCCTTAAAGGACTTGGTCCTTTAAGATAAAACATTTGAAGAAGAATGGCCAAGACTATTGTGGACATGTTTGATCTAACACTGGTACTAGGCAATGCCTCCATAAAGAAATACACTTAAATCTCCTGATGGCACTTGGGATCAGTGGAAATAGGGAAAGTGTCAGTGGGAACATGAAGAACAGAGGCTCTATGAAGTACAGTTTCTCACTGAACCATCCCTTTAAAAGGGACCAGGTATTTGCCAACAGAGATCAGTTACTGAAGATGTAAGTTTTTTTTTTTTCCCATTCTCTTCTGTGAAGATAAGACATTGAGGTTTTAAATATACGAGTTTATATCTTTGAGTCAGTTTTCCACTTTAAGAAATTATCTCATTATACATTGATAAATTGGGGATAAGATGATAAGATATTGGACCAAGGATTGATAAAACTCCATGTGGTCCATACACACTGATGAAAAGCTACAAGGAAAAAAATGTATTATTTCCCTATATTTTTTCAAATTTCAAAAAGGAGAGAGAAAATAGACAGTAAACTTTTTTAGGATAGAAAATTGTCACCTAGAAAAAGTCTCTCAAGGTCAACTCTTCACACCCCAGCCTGTATGGCCAGCATCAGCTGCTAAAATACAAGCTGGAAAGTAAGAATTCTGCTCTCAAATTGGAGCCTGGGGCAAAATGAAGAGGTGCAGCCAGGCACAACCTTACCAAAATGTCCTGCCATACTTTGAAGAAAGTGGAGAAAGTTCCTAAAGCTTCACCATCAGAAGACACCACTACACATAAAGGTCTGCATTGCCCAATTTATTTGCTCAGATGTCATCAACCCTTATAAACCAGCCTAGAAGAGGAAGCCAGAGACCCAGGAATTGGTAGCTGATTGGGAATGATGGTGTCCATTTCCCAGTAACACAGGATCTCGAAACAAAAACAGCTTGTCCTAAAGTGAAGTTCTTATATTTGGTTCCACATGGATTTTTTTTTTTAATAAGGTAGTAAAGTCTTATCTTTACTACAGAGTTTCTGAAAGATTCCTTGTTTTGCTCCTGCACCTGCACTTTCTGTGATTGATTACAATCTGAGTACATCTAGGCATCTAGATTGTGAAAACCAAACCAAGCCACCAAACCTGTCTGCAGAGTTAGAGAAGCCTTCTGTGGAAATGCCCCAGAAGAGGTTGGACTCCAGTGGTCTTTCTGAGTCCACTGATTTCACAGCTTGCAAGAAGCGAGAAATGTGGATACTTCTTAGCTAGACTCAAGGATCAGAAAATGGGCAGAAGGAACTGAAACTAAGTAGCAATATTAACTATAAAAAAGAAACTTGTAAAGTCCAATTAGAAGATTTTACACAGTAAAACTTTAAGGAAACAGAGTTTTATGACAGGATAATTTCAGAGCTAATTAAAGGTTGAAGGCTGTTCTCCTGTCTCATCCTAGTCTAGAATGTTCCAACTTTCCTTTCATAGATTCTGGTGCCAACTTGTTTGATACATAGTCTAAATGGTGCACAGACTAGATTTACTGAGCTTTATAGACAGTCATTTTCCAAATGAAAATGTAAAGAACCAAAAAGTTACATAACGGGTAGAACATTGGATTGACTGAAAAACTCTCTGAACATTTGGTGTATAATATTGCTTTGCTCAGAAACGCAATCCATCATGCTAAGAATTCAGAAGCCTGTGAGGTCACCAAAGATATTTTTGAGGGAACATGGCTGTCCTCTAAAGATGACAACATAAAAGTGGTGGTTGCACCATGAAAGTGTACTTATATTTTCTAAGTCCATGAAATCACTCAAAGTTTTACAATATATATATATATATATATATTGTATTTTATTTTGAGACAAGGTCTCATTAAGTTGCTTAGGACCTTGCTAAATTGCCCAGTTGGCCTTGAATTTGCAAACCGTCTTCCTCAGCCTCCCAAATTGCTGGGATAAAGGTATGTACGCCACACCTAGCCAATGAATGCATTTTTAAATGCATTTACAATCTTCTACTTAAATTACTTTTAAAACATTTTAATACAGTTGACTTTTTAAAAAATTGTGGTAAAAATGCATAATATAAAATTTATAAACTTAACCATTTCTAAATGTATGTATAATTCAGTAATGCTAACTATATCCAACATGTTACAATCATTGTGCATCCAATCTTACCAAGTTTTTCATCTTACAAAACTAAAACTCTGTACCCATTAAACAACCCCTGGGCCAAGGATGTAGCTCCAAGTCCAGCACTTGCCTAGCATGTGCAACACCTGGGTTCAAACTCCAGTACCACAAGAACAAAAGAAAAACTCTCCTCTCAAGTCTCTGGCAACTGCCACTTTAATTTTTTTCTATGAATTTGACTTCTCTAGTTATGTACCCCATGTTTCATTTATCTGTTTTATCCATGATTGACACTTGGATTGCTTCTGTGTTGTGTCTCTTGTGAACAGCACTGCTATGAATATGGTATACAAATATCTTTTTTGAGTAAATATGCAGAAGTACAATTTCAGTGGTTTTTGTTTGTTTTGTTTTGTTTTTTTTAATGGACACAATATCTTTATTTTATTTATTTATTTTTATGTGATGCTAAGGATTGAAACCAGTGTGTCACACTTACAAGGCAAGCTCTCTACCACTGAGCTACAACCCCAGCCCCACAATTACTGTTTAATGTAGCAATTCTATTTTTCATTTTTAAGGAATTTTCATACTGTTTTCCACAGTGACTGTACCGTTTTACATTCCCACCAACAATGCACAAGATTTCCAATGTCTTCCTATCCTCACCAGCACTTTTTATTTTCTTTTCTCCTTTCTTTTCTCTCTATTCTATTCTTTTTTTAAAATTTTCCTCCTTTCCTCCCTCCCTTTTCCCTTTCTTTCTTTTTTTTTTCTTTCATTCTTGCAATAGCGTGCTAATGGGTGTGAGGTAGTACCATTTTGCAGTTTTGATCTGCATTTCTTTAAAGGTTGACAGTGCTGAGCTTGTTTTCCATTTGCATATCTCCTTCTGGAGAAATGTACCTGGAAGTCCTTTGCCTGTGTCAAAATCCAGTTTAGCAGGTGTTTATCTTCAATGTGCTTCTCCAGTCTGAGTGTCTGAATTGTTATTGGATGACATGCTGCTGCTCAGCAGGGCATCAAAGCTGGAGTCCAGTTGGTGGAAGGACGGGTCAAACTGAGCACAGCTAGAACCTGGAACACAGGGGCATGGAGACAGTCCAGAGAGTCATTCCTATGTTCCTTCATGTAGGATTCATTCAAAAGGCCAGTCTCTATTCCATGATGCCATAACCTGGGTACCTAGCAGAGAGATGCAAAGGGACATTTTGAGAGACAAGATAGCTTGGAATGAGGAGGGTAGACTCGGCACTTGCTTGGTTGTAAATCTTAGCTCCTTCATATAAAATGTATGGACATGCTTTGATTACATCATATTATAAAGAGTATCTACTTCTTGCTAAGGGGTTTACTTATAAAGTTACAAGACATGGAGATCTGCTAAAGGGTTTTAGGTATTGCGAGTTTCAAAGAAGAGAACAAAAGAAATGATGAGAAGTTTAAAGGGAATTATCATAAGTAGATTTTTTTTTTTAACAGAAGAAGAGAATTCCCCCAAACCAAAGCTATAATGAACACAATTAAGTGCTCAGTCTTGGTTCTATTGCAGAACTATTGCAACTTAAGTGGGGAAATTCATTTTAACTTTCCAGCCCCTGTTTGCTTAAATATAAAACAGGGGTAATACCTCATAAGACTTTTAAAAAATAATTAAAGAAGAAGATGTGCTCAGTGTCTTGTGGTTCCTCGGCACCCAGGAACAGGGCCCTATTTTAGAGGGCACTTGAAAGACTTGCTTTGCTGTCTCTATCCATTCCTTTTCAGCACCCACATTCGGGGCTGTACCCCCACCCCTGCACCTCACTTGTGAGCTTATCCCTTATCCAGGACCTGAACCCATCAGGCTCTACCTCAAACCTGGTTAGGTCTTTCTGGGGCTTTCTCTTCTCTTTCTGTCTTTCTTTTGGATGGCCTTCCATGATTTGGCCTTATACTATTTTTTTTTTTAAAAAAAAACAACTTACTCCCAATTGCAATCAAATAACAATAACAAAAATCCCAGACTTTACCTTTCATACTGTCTCTCCTTTCCTCCCATCATAATGTTTGGGAAGAAGTGGTAAAATAATGAATTAATGAAAATATGATTACACCGTATTTTTCTGAGGCACCATGATCACACTTCAAAGAATGTACAGATACAATACCCACATGAAGGATGGCATGCTATTTTCGGTTTGGTTTTCATTGTTGGTCTTGGTATTAAGTATTTTGTTTCACACTGGAAGACCAGGGTTAGAGAGTTAGGAAAATATATAAGTAGGTCTATACACTGGGCTGTCTGTCTCACAAGCACAAATGTTTTGTCCTTTCCAGGAGAGAAGTGACAGGCCAGCTGGAAGCCCTGGAACCTCGCTCTGATCAGGAATGAAACTACCTGGGCTTCTGTGAAAAATCAGCTTATCTTCATGGCCTCAGAATATTTTTTCATTGACAGTTGCTTTCTACCAGAGTGGGCTGGGGAAGAAGCCAAAAAGAAATAGACGTTTTGATGTAAGAAATAAAAATACAAAAGTCTTTGGTTCTTTTTAAGAAAGAGCAGAAGAACAGAACTAGAAGGTAGAACTGAAGAAATATAAGTAGAGAAGAAACCCATGATCACGTGAATGGATTGTTGCATTTTTCTTTGTATAAATTATATGTGGTGTTGGACTTCACGACTCTAGGATGCACATTATTCCTTCCTTCATCAAGATTAAAGCCCAGCCCTTGGCACAGTGGCCATAGTAGGTGCTCAATAGGCATTTGTTGAATGAAACAAGGAAAGGACAGAAGAAGAGATGGAGTGATAAAGAAGGCAAAAAGGAACACATATAACCGAGTTGAGATTTTTCTGTTGAGGTTGACAAGACATGTTAAACAATTTATCTTTTTCAATAAAATAAACCCACATATTTTCACAAGCAATGTGGTAATCTATAAATAAATTTGTAAATAGATATGCTTATAAATGATAGGAAAGATGTGAATTTTACTTAAGTATTAGTATGAGTTGCTTTTGTACAATGCTTTGTGTTTGTTACGGGACAACAGACAAAGACCATAACTACTCAGATTACCCCAAGTTGATGCTCAAATATTTTGGTAACTGATAAAGCAAGAAACTGCACCAGCTCAAAGACAGAATCATCTTTCCTCCTCCTCCTCCTCCTCCTCCTCCTCCTCCTCCTCCTCCT
>NW_026000005.1:42220139-42263280 GCF_001458135.2 Marmota marmota marmota | reverse complement strand
CCTCCTCCTCTTCTTCTTCTTCTTCTTCTTTTCCCTTTATACTACAAGGTGTCCTGCTTGCTCTCCATGGAAATACTAAAATAAAAGTGGTCTGTAAGGATTGATGGCTTCAAATGGATGCATCTCTCTTTCATGAACTTTGAGAAAAACAGGAGCCACCACGCCCATGTGAGCTAGCTCCCCATCAGACCAGAGCTGAAAGATGCTCCAGCCATACAGCAAGGACCCCAAGGGCTCTTGGTGGCTTTCACTGCCCTGCTGGAAAGCCTCATGCAGACCAAGACTCTCTCCAATTCAGAGCATCTTCTCTTTTTAATTTAACAGTGGTAAATTTCTCTTCTTAATTTAACAGTGGTATTATCTCAAAAATTCTTGTCATCTGTTCCATTTTGGAAATGTATTAATCTTTATAGAGTTTTCCTGTTTCTTTGGAATCAGGGTCTAGTGCTTTGTCTAGTGGACAAAGTACACCAAAGAGTCTAAGTTTTCATTAACAGAATCCAGCCTCCGTGGGTAGAAGCTAAACACCAGCAGGGAGCAGCATCCTCTGGAATAACTCTGATCATACACACAGAGAAGTAATGAAGCATATATTAAGAATTGAAGGGTTTAGCATTCTTATATATTAAGCTAAAGAAATAATGTTATCCTCTGTCCCTGAAATTCTGAAAATGCCTAGGGCAAGGCAGCCTCTTCTGATCCTGTAGACTGACTGATCCTTCAAAAAACCCGTGAGTCTACATGGGACCTAACTAGACCCTTTCACAGTAACTCCTAAATGAAACCACCAAAACACCACTCTAAGAATCTGTAGATTTTTAGTTTTGGGGGAAAACTAGAAAGAGAATTTCACCTCCAAGTGTCACTGAAAACAGATCCAGTCCCTAGCCCCAGATGGCTGGCTTTTCTTTCAAATTCCCACTACAGCGTTTTTCATGGGAGTGTACCTTTCTGAGAGATCCATTCATGATGGGCTCAGGTCTGATGATATAATTTTAGAGATTTTTGTTTTGTTTTGTTTTTTAACAATGCTTTGTAAGTTTTCTTGATATAGTACTTTCATGAGAATTGTTGACAATTCCAAGTTAGGGAAGAGGACAGCCATAGCAACTGGCCATGCTGCAGGAATGTAGAGCCTCCGAAGCCTTCTATGTGTTTCTAAAATTATCATTTTGATGACAATGCTTAAATTTATTCCCAATGTTGCCATTCTTTTCAAGAATCAATATGATTTATTGACCTTCTTTTCTTTCTTCTGAAATCTGGACTTTTTATTTTTTATTTTTTTTTTCAGTTGACATGTATTTGTACTTATTTATGGGGTACAGCATTATCATTTGATACATGTATACAATGTGTAATGACCAAATCAGAATAATTGGTATTTCCAGTTCCTCAAATAATATCATTTGAATGGGCTGGGAATCTTCAAACTCTTGTAGTGATTTTGAAATCCAGGTTTATTGCCTTTAATTATGGCCCTTTTCATAATCATAATATATTTCCCTTATATAGCTGTCCATTCTCACTGACCGCCCTACAGCCCGAGTGTAAACCACATCACCTTTGCAGTCCACTGTCACAGCCGCCACTATTCCATTACATGCCTTTTCCTGCCAATCTCCTCCCATGCAGGAGTCATGGTGCCTTATCCCCTGACGTCTTTGTTGAAAATCCTTCCGAGTGCTCTGTTTTCCTGAGGATTAAATCCAGATTCAAAAATGACTGACAACATGTATCAACACCTACCCTCCCTCCAACCTCATATGGCATCACCTCCCTGCGAATGCCTCCCACACCCACACAACTCAGCCACCAGGGCCATCTTTTGACTCTTCCAATTCTCCAAATAACCTTCAGTACTCTCTTTCTTCTGTCTAGGACACTCTTCTCACTGTTTTTTGGCAAACTCACATTTATCTTCCATGTTCTCACTTACATAAAACTTCCCTAACTTGTGTAAACTATCTGTACATAATTACTATCTTTCAAAATACCCTGATTTTTTACTTTAATAGCATTTTTATTTATAAATTAATTTTAGAAATTTGTCCAGATTCCAGTTCTCCTTCCAGAAAACTATTCATACAGTGAATAGACCAGCCTCTGTTAGGTCAGAGAGTAGTCTATGCACTTTATACCTGTAAACCTCATGCTTTCTCAGTGCCTAGTGAATTATAAATGCACAGTCTGTGTTTTAAAAATAAATGAAAAATGGTCAAGTTAACAATATGAAATATCACATTTTTTTTGAATAATGTTGATGGTGGAACTAATGCACTCTACCACCAGTGATAAAGTCAAAGGTGTGGTCTTTTAAATGATTTTCAACTACCAGGAACTTTAGTCCTTTAGTTAAAAAAAAAAAAAAATCATTGTGAATTATAAGCTTTCAAAGCAAGCTTGAACAATCAGATGACTTGTTTGCACCCCGTCTGACTTCTTTGTATTTGAGATGCTGGTGTCTCTTTGGATCTAGAGTAAGGGGGTGCAGAGGAGGAGTGGTCTGACACTCCTGGGTGGGCTGTGCCTGGCCGGCATGAGGCTGGTTGGTGAGTGACTGTGAAGGGACGCGTAGGTTGAACGGACCTGGCTAGACACACACAGACACAGGAAGGCAGCTTTGACCAGAAACTATATGGAAGCCTGAGATTAAACATAAATATTGTGGCAGAAAATGCCAGTGTTGAGTAAACAAAGACAAAAAGCCAGGCAGCTTCCCGCAGGGCTGCTGGAACTGCATTTACCAGGGTGAAAGAGAGAAGCAGAAGGTCTGTGGGGGCTCTGCTGCCATCGTGCACCAGAGAGGGCTCGCATCAGATTCCACAGAAGGGACCCCAGACATTAGGCCATGGGGTTGTTAAGGTGGCCTCTCCCTCCATGTGGTCAGAGATTGGGATAAATACCAGAACATGGGGCAGATCTTTGGTTCCAGCCAGAATTTCCCTGGCTCTGCAAGTGTGGTTGCAGCAGCCCCAGCTCCTGCTGTGGTGTATCCAATGGGCTGGAAACAGCCTATGGGCTGAATCCACATGAGGTAGTGGGTGGATCACTTCATTCATGGCCTCAGACCTCTTCCAGGACTGTGCGTCTTAAAGACTTGTCTAGAGATGGTCCCTAAGGCGTGTTGTGAGGGTCTAACCTGTGAATCATTCTTGGGCAAGCTGTCCCTCCCTTCCCAAGTCTTGCCTATCAATAACCATCTTTTTTTTTCTTTTCTTCCTGAGCACAGAATCACGTTATTTCCTAGGTCCTTTCAGGTTAATTGTAGCCATATTACTGAATTTTGGCAATAGAATATAAATACCATCTCTAGATCTGATTTTTATAAGCTCTGGGGATTTCTTCCACCCTCTTCATTCTCTGCTGATTGCAGGAGATTCAGTAGAGAATTTTAAGGTCTTAAAAGGTCGAGGAGGCATACAATTGAAGAATTCTGATTTCAGAACAACTGTCCAAAACTAAGCCCTCTGCTAATACACATTAGGCTTGTTTTGAACAAGAAGTAAACCAAGGGCCTGTTAAACCACACTGATTTGGGGGTTGTATGTTGCAGCAGTTAACGTTACCTACTTGGATTGATAAGCATAGAAAGGAAGAACAAGAGAGTCAAAGATAAGAAGAGATCCAGACAGAGCATGAAACATATGAAAGATCAAAGCAGATGGACAAATTCTACAGGACAAAAATGTGTTACATATCAGTTGTTTATTTTTGAGCTTTTATCCCTACGTTATAAAAGTAGGGTTACACATTTAGACACTGAAATTCTGTTCCTGAATCCCAATCATTCCGATGGCTAAACATCCCTTTCTCTTCTTTCTCTCCCCGGTATCTTTATATCTATTGCAGGCCACTGGACATTGCCATTTGCAAATGGATGAGTGTGTTCAGTTCTAACACCGATGAAACCTCTCCTTTGTATAGTCACTGATCCCAGCTGAGGTTATAAAGCTGGGTAAAATGTACTGCCCGTCTTTAAGCACCAGCAATCTACTGTTTGAATAAACAGCTCTGACTGTGTGTGCTACACATGAGATACACATACAAGGCAACAGAGGAGAAAGCGATCCGTTTCCATAAGGGGATGTCATGAGCAGGGGTCTGAGAAACCCTCAGAGAATATGAGCTATTCAACCCAGGTTGAGAAGAATGTGCATGTGTTCCTGAATCCTCAAACAGCTTTTGAAAGAGAGAGAATGACTCTGAAAAAGGCACAGAAATGTGAAACATGATAGCATTTTTCAGGCAATGGAAAATTGTTTTGTAGGCTCCAGCTTAAAGGGCAAATAGTGATAGAAAGTAACAGGGCGATTGTGGCCTCTTGGTTCAACCATTTCCTCATTTCCAATGAACTTCTCCTCCCCCTCATCTCTGCCAAACATTTCCGTGGTTATACCTCAAAGTTGTCATCACAAGCAATGTGCCATTTCTGAAATCTCTCTACAAGCAATTTGTCTCTGATCACCACTTCCTATCCTTCCAGATCATGTGCTCAGGGGCTTTGATCCCAGCAAATATTCAGCTTCATTAAGACCTTCAGTTCCATGTTCCTTTCTCTCATCATCAGTCTCTTCCCACGTAGTCTCTCTTCCCTAATCAGATGTTATCATTCATGTTGGGACTTGGTTATGAGTATTTTTCTGTAGTTATATACCTTCTCTAAGTGATTGCTTTCATTCTTTTGATTTTTGAATGACATTTAAATATCGATTAGTCAATAATCCATAGTAACTACTCCAACTGCCCTGAAACTCAAGCTGGTATATTCATTTAAAATCTCCAAATCTAGAAGTTTTGCTTGATTGTTCTCATTTCCTCCTCCTCTGTATCCAGTCTATCATAAAACTTCGTGCTCTAAGGATACATTTCAAGCCCAGTCATAATATCTTCTCCATACCAACTACCATTCTGGTCCTCTTCACCATTCCCTTGTGCCTCTAATACCTGTTTAACTTACCTAAATACTACCTCTGTCCAACATATCTCCCTGCTACCATTTTGTGCAAGTTGCCACAGTGATCTTTCCAGAATACAGATTAAGTAATGTTTTCTGATTGAAACTCCTCAGTGCCCACCAATTCCATTTAAAATAAAATCCAGATGTTTAGCAAGCTCTTTAAAGCCCAGTGCTCTGTTCCCTGCTTATTTCACTGATGTTCATGCAGTCCAGCCGCAAAGACTTCTTACTCTCATTCTCAAACATGGCACACATCCCCCACCTTAGGACATGTGTCACGTTTTCTCTACTCAGAATCCTCTTTCCAAGACTTTTGATTCCTTCTTTTATTCAGATGTCATATCGAATGCCACCTTCTGTCTGATGCTTTCTCTGACTCCCCAACCCCAGTTTTAGATCAGCTATGTAGTGAATATCCTATGACACCATCCTTTTTAATATTTTAACTAGAAATTATAAGTGGGTGTGTGTTTATTTTTTTTTTCTCCCTGACCTAGGATGTAAACTCTACTCATGTTAGAAGTTTTCCTATCTTTTTCTTGCAGTCTTCCTGGTGTCTAGAATATTGCCTGGTGATACTCAACAAATATTTGTTGAATAAATAAGTGAAACTGGGTCATTGAAGTTTGTTCCTACTCAGCTGACAGTGAAGAGCTGACATCAGGCTGGAGAATTTGTACTTCATCCTATAAATGGTGGGGATTCAAAAGAGTCCAGGAAGTGACATGATGAAAGTTGTATTTTGAGAATTTACTCTGGGGACTGAATAGAAGACCAATTGCAGAAAGTTAAGCTGTAGGCATGACAATAATATACTAGACAGAAGATGAAACAATGACAGTATCAATGAGAAGAGAAAGAAGGGGGAAGTCATGAGAATGCCTGAGGAATGAGAAACAAAAGGCCTAAAGGACCCACTGGATATGATACTAATGTCAGGGAAAGAACGTAAAATGAACCCTAGGGATTTTTTCTTGGATAATCATGGAGGTAGAAGAACTGCATGATAATCATTTTGAGAAAAAAAAATAATGGGTTCAACTTGAACAGTTTGACTTTAAAGCAGTGGTAAGACAACTAATTTGAGGTTGATAAAAAACAATTGAACATATGGATTTGGAACTAAGAAAACAGGTAAGAAATAGAGCTTCAAATTTGTGAGTCATTTGCACATAGACGGCAGTGAAGGACTGTGCAGAGATGAGGTCATCCAGAAAGAGCAAGATCTTGACGGGAAAGGACAATAAGCCAGAATCACTCAAGTACTTTTAATAAACGCCATCTCCCTCTTCCAACATAGGTTCACAAGTATAATGAACACTGTCACTGCTGCATATCAGGGTCCTCCATGTGCTGGGCTTGAAATGAGCTTGAGAGCTGGACTTGGAATGATAGAGACCAAGAAAGAACCTTAGAATCAAGAGTTTAAAGAGTTGTTATACAAAGAGAAGTGGGAAGGAGATTGAGAAGTCTCACTGCAAGATGTAGGGCAATAAACACAAGCCAGACAAAAGCCAGATACATGCCTCTGAAACTGTCCCCCAAGGCTCAAGAAGCTATTGTGGTCAACAGCATTAGATACCAGGAAGTCAAGCAGCAGGAACACTGAGAGGGCACGGTAAGTCTGACAATCAGCAGGTCACTCATGATCCTCGTGAAAGCAGTCAGATTTTTTGGTGGATGTATTAGTGAACAGAAAGTGAGGAACTAGAGAAAATGAATGTTGCTAATTATTTTAGGAAGGGTGGGCTGTGGAAAATGTGAGTCATAAGGCAGCAAAGATCCAGGCATGTTGAAAATATTGATTTGTCGTGTTTTTGCAGATGAGGCTGAAAGGGATAGAACTCAATGGAGAACAAGATCTTGAAGATCCATAGGAAAGAGTTGTAAAGGCTGAGACCAGAGTCAGACTGTAGGAACTCCATGCACATAAAACCTGTCCTAACAGTCTAGGTGTACAGGGAAGATTCTTTAAATAGAGTTGGAAGGATGATAAAGACAAATGGATGATAAAGACAAATTAAAACAGCTAAATGGTATTTATACTTCACCAGGGTTATTGTAAAGGAAGGGTGTGAGTTGAAATGAATACATATTAGGAATAAAAATCAATGTGAACTTTTGATGGATCAGAAATGAAAGTGATGAAGAGGAAGATACTCAAAAAGCTCCTGGGTATATCATAAGAGTGACAGGGCTGATGTCGCCATTAATCAAAAGGAGAAATAATGTGAAAGGAGCTAAATTGAAGGAAATAGCATCAGTTCAGGGAGAGAGATTAAACCCAAGGTTCAAAAGAAATTTGTAGATGGATATTCAAGGAAATATGGGTGGGTGAGGGGTCTCAAAGAACTGGGATAGTTATATATGTTGGAGATTGATGGGAAAATGCTCCTGTAATAAGTCATAGTCTTCAGATAAAAGGCATCTAGAGTGAAACAAAGAGCAGAAGACCTTGGACCACACACATGGGGAATTTATTTGAAGTTCTGTCAAAGGAAGAGGCATCCATAAAAAGGGCTTGGATGTTATGATTAGAGAGGCAGGAGAGAAACTAGGAGAGAGAAGATACGCTAGAGTTTTGCCCTCTGCATATGTGACACAGAGTCATGGGCAATGAGTGTGTATTAAGTCCAATTAATTTGATGACATAGATTGAGATACACGTGGATCAAGAAGATCAAGTGAGATATGAGTTGAAAAATGTCCTCTCAGCACATTAGCGATCACTGGATATCTTGATTACTTTTTACAAAATTTCATCGAGATAGAAACAAAATTTTAGTAGGTTAGGATTTGAAAGGATTGAATGGAATGCTTAAGGCAAAATGTGTCAGGTAATCTTTTTGGACATTATTTAAAACCTTGTGCCTTTCTTACTCCTGAAATATTTTAATAGACTCATTAATAAATATTTAGAATTTATATATTCAGGATAATTTGAGTGTCATATCTTCCACATTTCTTTAAACATAGTTTCATATGTGGGTTAGTAGAAAATGGACTTATTCTAATAGAAGTCTAGTGTTAGAGTCTGTAAACAAGTCAAAATAACACCTGGCATTTTGCCAGAGGAATGTTAGAGTTCATAAACAAGTCTGGATGGTGCCTGGCAAAATGCTAGAGGGAGTGGTTTGAGAAGTAACAAAAGCAAGCCATTAAGTGTGGAGATTCCTGATTGGTTGACTGATGTATCTAGTTTATGTTAATTAGATAAGCTGTGTGGAATGTATAAATACTGCTCCTGTTCTGCAATAAATGGCTCCCACTCCTGCTGTATCAATGTACACAAGTTATTCGTCACCCCCCTGATTATTCTNCCCCCCGCCCCGGTTATTTTGCTGCAGCCAGACTGCGGCAGTCTAGCTTGATGAATTCATGTAAATGTGCCTTGCCAGACGTAGCATTGCCTAATCACTTTGGAGTGACCCTTGGATATTTTGTCAAATGACAGTAGCTAATTTTATCGAGGCCTTACCTCTTGCCATGCATCATCACTAGTATTTTAAATAGGTCATTTATCCATTTAATTTTGTTTGCTTAACCAGTGAGTACTAATATTATTCTTATAACTGATGAGACAAGGGCAATAAAATAAAATAAAATAAAATAATCTATTCACTGTGGCCCAGATGAGTGGTAGAACTCAGTTTTGTCAAGCAGTTTGATAATTGCTCCTCTGATCTTATGCATTGCACTTTATTTTCTCCCACAATTTTGTACATTCCTTTTTGCAGTTTTTCTTTTTTTATATTTGTTTTAATTAGTTACACATGACAGTACAATGATCTTGACATATCATACATTTGAATCAAATGGGATATAATTTCTCATTTTTCTGAGTGTACAGGTTGCAGAATCACATTGGTCATGCAGTCACATATATATACACACACAGCGATAATAATGTCTATTTTATTCTGCTGTCCTTTTCTTATACAAGCAACATGTTACAAGAAATAACTTTAAAATTTAGCACCAAAGGACGTACTTTGAAAGTTATAATTTTTCAAGGACCAAATAAGAAAGAATGAAGATGTAAGTTAGCAAAGAATTAAAGCATGCTGTTCCTATACTTTAATTTTTAGCACACAATATGAGATAATTAAAAATAACTGGGCAGTTCATTTTGTGAAGATAAGGCAAGTTTCCAAAAATCTTTTACATTGTGGTTTGACATTTTTGCTTATGTATTTGCTGTGAACATTTCCTTGTCAGAATTTTTCAGAGCAGGTAATTTTATATACCAGAATTGATCTCTGGTTAGTTACTAATTTTTCCAGAATTGAATTTTACTAATGCATGAAAACAACCATAGCTCATTTGAAATACCAAATTGGTTTTTTAGCAGTTTTACTGCGAGCTCCAAAATTTCTTTTAACTTTCCTAAGATAACGTTATTTAACATTTTGTAATTTTCATCCAACAGTAGGAGTTTGTCAATGGACTGTGCCTCCTAGAACTTACTGAGAAATTTTTGAATGAAGTCATCTAAGTATGTATCAGTTAGATGCAGTGATAATAGTAAAATAATTAGATGAGACTAGATCAATTACACTGGTACACATTTCAGAATTCCATTGTTACTTACATTCAGATTTTATAAAATTCTCTTGTTCATTTAATTTCTAATCTTCTAGATTCTTTATAGGAAAAAAAAGTAAGGATATTAAAATGTCCTTGAGAAGTGGATGCTTTTGTTTCTTGTCTCCCCAGTTCTTCGTTCACTGCATAATTCACTGCATAATTCACTCACTTTCTGTCTGTCTATCCATCCATCCATCCACCCATCCATTCATCCATCCATCTAATGTTTACAAATATGTGATATGCATAGCATGGACAGAGAAAGCAGAAACATTAGCGTGTCCGTGTGGTTCCAGATGTGTCTATGTATTTAGAAACACATTCAGAATCATTACGAATCACAGCCTGGAGTGGAACTGATTAGCTGCAGACAGTTTATGAAAAAATCAAGTCAGGTTTCCTGTCACTGCTACTGACAGGCTCCACTGTGGTTCTAGGAATGGAGTTCCCACGGATTGCTCACACCTCTGGAAATGTAATCACAACCATCATCTCACATCCTGAAGTCAATATTACCAGAACCCCAGACATTCTTATTCCTGAAAGGGCCACTTGAATTCCAACACCAGCAATGAAATGTGCTTGTTTTATCTTTTAGGCCTGATTAATTTTTGTCTCTTGTAGAGAATTTCCCCTCCTTTTCTACAGCAGAGACAGTGCTGAGTGGTTTTCAAACTCTCTTTCATTTTCTTTCTGGACACACAGAAGTACATTTTGCAATCTGATTTCTTTCCATAGGGCAGTTTGAATTCTCACCAAATAGGTTATCCAGGGAACATAGGTTAAGCAATAATTCTGCATTACAAATTCCTTAATATTTTGGAATTTTCTAAATAGTCTAAATAGTAAGGAAAATATTTCTTTTTGTCTTAACTGCCAAATTCTTCTGATGAAAAGAAAATGCTGTTATCTTGGCCTATTATTTTTAAAGAGGCATATCCAGATTTGTGAATCAAAATATTTCTAATGTTTTAAAAATAGGTATTTTATTGAATTTTTTTTACTTAAATAATGTTTCAAACCCAAATATACAGACTACATTCTCAAAGTTTTTGTTTTTGTTGTTGTTTTGGTTTCTTCATTTTTATTGTTGTTTTGGTTTCTTTGTTGTTGTTGGTGGTGGTTTTTTTTTTTTTTTTTTTGACAGGTATTGAACCCAAGGGCACTTTACCACAGAGTCACATCTCCAGCCCTTTTTACTTAATATTTTGAGACTGGATCTTTCTAAGTTGCCAAATCTGGCCTTAAATGTGGCGTTCCTCCTGCCTCAGTCTCCCAAGTCACTGGGATTACAGGCATGCCCCACTATGCCTAGCCCAAAGATATTTTTAAAAATAGAAGTCCATATCTGCATTTATATGGACTCTACATAAATGCTGGGAGCTTGTTGACATAGAACGCTAGGTTTAAACAGAAGATCAGAACATGGATGTTGCTTAAGTCCTGAGGAAATAAAAGGTTCTATTTTGTGTTGTTTTGTTTTAACAGATGGAGTTTTAGAAAAAAAAGAATTATGAAAATTGAAAAGGCTCCAAGAGCAGATGGGGACTGGACATTACCCGTAAGTCATCCAGGAAGCCTGGTTGACCCTAGGTCCCATTAAGCTCTTTCTTAAAGACCTGTCCATAGAAGGCCAGTCACCTGCTTGCCGTTTCTCTTTGTGAGCCTATTGGGCAGCATTTCAATACGGGCTTTTTTGTTGTAGAAAGAAGTAGGGTCCTCAAGGCATTTAGGAGAATGACTTCCGGCAAACTCAGTTAGTAGGTGAATAAAAATTGTTTTCTGTGGATTGGTCTCATGCCCACAGGCGATTATGGCCCAGGCCTCAGAGACACAGAGCCAAACCCTACTGCTTTCTCTTTCTCAGCTCCATTAACCAATCATTTTAAAGCTTTTTTTTCATGAAAAATAAAAAAAGAAAGGAATTAGCAATAGAAAACTCAGTATTGTTTATGTGAAAAAATTAAATATGGTAAGAGTAAGAATTCAAAGAGTAATTTTCCTGGTCTTACATCCTCTTTCCCTTATTCTGGGAAGGTAGGTTTAAGTGGAATCTCTTTTTTTTTTTTTTTTTTTGAGGTCCTATTCTTCCCATTTCTTAGAACCAGGTGTTGGCTGAAGGCCAGGATAACTAGAGTAGTCATAACCCCAGACCTGACTGATCTGAACTCCAAATCCCCCTTGGACACAGAATGTACTTTGTATATTCCAAGTTGTCCCAAATGTAGTAAATCTACATTTCTGTGGTATAGCAAATGAGAATAGATGCTTTCTTATTTTGTCTGATTTGAATTTGGGAGGATGCATGTTAAAAGCTACTTCTAATTTCTTCCTACCACTTCGCCTGAAGATGAAAGAAGTATTGGAGGAAAGCAGAGACAAGCTAAACCAAGAGAGAAACCTGGTCCAACTAGCATCACTTAGATTATAGGTTTTTTAATTACATAAAGTAATAAGATATATGTTTTCCCAGTTTGAATTTATTTTCTTGTAATTGATCTAGTGTTGTATAGATAGTAGATATTTCTTATTTAAAAAAAAAAAAAAAAACTTCTGTTTAGCACTTCAGTGGGACTTTTCTTCAAATTCTGACAGCATGTATTTGGAAAATTTATGAAAAAATTTTTATTCAGACACTTTTTTTTTCTTTTCTTTTCTTTTTTTCTTTTTTCTTTTCTTTTTCTTTTTCTTTTTTTTTTTTTTTTTTTTTTTTGGTACTGGGGATCAAACCCAAGACTTTACATCTTAGTCTTCTACCACTAAACTACATCCACAATCCCAGTTTTATTTGAAGGAAGAAATTAAATGAAATAAAATAATAAGACTTCCTGAAATGCAAGATTATATATATATATAATTTTGATATGTATCATATCAAATTCTGGTATGCATTGTGATCAAAATTTTTATGAGTAGGGATGTCAGTGCATGAGGCTATTGGCACCATTATCAGGGGTTTACTTTGCCATAAACAACAATGTATTTCATAGTTTTGCCTATTGGTTTTGAAAATAAATATGTGATTGATCTGAATCCAAAACTTATTCCAAACTAAGAAAAAAGTACCATCTATTGTGCTAATCTTGTCACTCTTGGAGGAACAGGCAAGTGGTATTTCAAGTTTGGCTTTATGGCAATCATGCTTCATATCAATTTAATGGATGTGTGCTGGTATCAGTGGAATCATTCCAGAAACCAGATATAATCTTACATGTGTCTTATAAAAAAGATCAGATAGTAAATACGTTAGGTTTAGTATATCATACAGTTTCTGTCATAACTATTCAACTCTGTCACCATTTTGTATGTGCTGGGCTCCATTCTAACAAAACTTTATTTATGAATGTAAGGGTGATCCACTCTATGCTTTGAATATAGCCCTTGCTGCTCTGACACTGTCACTTATTTTTTAAAAAGGACATGTTTCTTTTTCTTCCTCTCTCTGTCCTCCTCCCTAAGCTCTCCCCCTCCCTAATCACTGGGGAAACAGGATTACCTTCTTCCCTATCCTAGGCAGAGTTATAGGCAGAGTTATCTGTCCTTGAGTAAGCGCCCACCCACCTAGGAACAAATTCAGACTTTGGGGAAGGCACTAGAATACCTCAGAAATGACTGTCTCCTAAATTGACAAGTGAATTACAACTCCCTATAGAGAACACATGGAATATAACCTTTGAATCACCTCTTTAAAACCCTCCTGTTCCCCTGAGTGAGAAGAATCACAGAATCACTCCTGGACAGGAATTCCCTGTGTTTGTCCTTTGTTCGTAAAGCAATAAAACTTCTTTTTCCTTTTTCTCAAAACCATGTCCTCATTATTGGATTGGCCTCCAGGACAAGGACCTAACTTTTGGTAACATGAACACTGCAAATTTAATTTCATATTTCTCACATTTCATGACATAATATCTTCTTTTAAGGTTTCCTTTTATCTGCCCCCAACCTCTTTAAATGTGGAAAACTTTCTTAGCTCATGTACAAAAACAGGTGGTGACCAGTTGGCCCCAAGGCTATAGTTTGCCCATCCTAGGATCAAATAGGCAAGTCTAGTCTTACATGGTTCTCAGTTTCTCAGTAAACCAAAGAGCAATTTTCCTATATCTGCTTTTCACTTCTTTGTTAGTGGATGAATCATTTGAAAATGTTGTACTTGTGAACTTAAAATCATGGTTAGCTTTCGATTCTATATTTTTCTGAAGAGTGTTTTTTTTTTAATTTTCAAATATATCACAACAGAATAAATGACATGTATTGAGAGACCATTGTATTGATGGAAGCTATTTTTATTATAACTTTAAACTCTCTTTAAGAAAATGTGGATTAAGTGCGTGTTTTGAACAGCATGTGTGAAGTCTTAAGTAGGATCACTGGGAAAAGTTTTTACCAACAGAATTTCCCAAATGGCCTTTTCTGCCTCTGGTTTTCAGGGGTAAATAAGGGGCTACATTACAACCTTTCCCTCTGAAGCAATACCGCAGTGGGAAACAAGGGTAGAGTTCAAATTTCAAAAGATTTGGGACTTAAAAAAAAAAAAGCCAATTGCTTTTGAATCCGACAAACAGAAATATCTCCTCCCTAAGTTAAGTTTACCTTTGAATTTCAAAACAGAAAACGCCAGCCAAAGCACAACTGAAGGTCCAATCAAAGAAGGTATTGTTCCACAAACCAAGAAGCCTGCATTCTTGACATTCCTCGCTAAAATACACTGGACCCTTGAGACACCTTTTAGCTACTCCAACCTTTCATGTATTTTAAATAAAACAGAGATCTCTTTAAAGCAAGAGCCCAGAATATTTACATAGGAACAGATAATATTCTCTAAGTATGCCCTACATTTGCAGAGATGACTGGGAGTAAGGATTTCATTTACTTTTATATTAGAAATGATAAGACATGAACTCCCAAATTTTTAAAAGTCTAAGTAACCCTCGTTGCCAAAAAAGAAAAAAAAATCAAACTTTTAGAAAATGAGTTTGAATAGGTCCTTTTGGAAATGAAGAACATGCAAAGAAAAAAAGGAGAAAAGACCTTTTGTGTTAAAGGATTTTCCTTAGCCAAAAACTTTGGTGATAATTGCTTCACAGAATGATAGTCATATATTCAGTAGGTATCTAATGGGATATACTAGAACTCAATCTAATGTGCAATAAGAGGTGTACTGCTCAGTGACAAACAACTTCACAATAATTCTGAAATTATGGATAAGCACAGATATAAAGATACAAAGTTAGGTTAAAAATAGAATATTATAATTGAAATCAATTTAATGGTACTGCAAAAAGGAACAGAAATTAGGTGAGAATCAATATTGGCTACAAAGTTAAATAAAGCATGGCTGAAGCAATGGGTTTGAGCCAGAGCAGATGGGTAGGTGGGGTTCATAGTGCACTGGAATGAAATGAAAGGGTTTTCCTTGTAAGAACAAACCTGGAAAGAAATGAATAGACTTGTCTGGGGACCTGTCACTAAAGCAAATTATCTGGGGAATTTTTTGCACCTGAGGAAAAAGATAAATATAAACTTTATATTGACTATAGAGAACTTGTGGAGTGTAATCATGAAGACACTAGGTTTTTCCTTCTACTGTCTCTTTAAAATCTTTGGAGAGATTTCTTTCCCTGGCTCAGCTGTATCAGGAGCTATGAGATGACTATGCTGAGAAGAAATCCCAGGGACCCTTAAGTCACCAAACTAGAAACTCAATTCAGAAATTAAAATGTCCAATTGTCTTTAATATGTAAAACTCCAAATCTGACTTAAAGTGAAATTTTCTCACTTGCCCCACTTGGAGGTTGCTATGGACAGGACTCCAGGAGAGGGAGGTGTAGTCTTCATTACCTCCATCTCTCTCCCCAGGTTTTACTGAGCCTGAGTGATTTCGGGGAGTGGGATGGGAACTAGGGCAGAAATTAAGATCCTCCCTGGCTGACACTGTTCTAAGTTGAAGCCGTGCTCTGGGTGCCCAGTAGGTGTTTTAAGCTGCTGCTTGTCTTCTGAGTATCCACCTGGGCGATGGGAAGTTTCCATGGGACACATGGGACTATCCTGCGACCACAAAGGCCACCACCTTCCACTATACACTTGTGACTGTCCACCTTCACACATTCTTCTTATGGGGTCTCATGATTGGTCCAGTTGTAAGACACCTGGAATATTAATGATGGAGTTGGGGGACTCCCAGGAACTCAGAGATTATATGAAAGAAGTAAAACCTGGCTCTGAACTTTTTTTCTCTAAGCCCAGATTCCTAAGACCTAAGACTGGCCAGAGAGGAAGTCTTGGATCTATACTAAGTCTATATCCTTGAATAAGTTACATATTTAGATCTACTTAAAAACTTAATGTCATAATAATATTTGGCATATTAAAAAAATCATATCTTACAAACTTTATTTGAAAAGTAATTGCTTTTAGATGACATTGTTGCATCTAGACCCAGAACACCTGGACCTGACTGGGTTCTTCACAATGACCTGAATGTGCCTATGCCTGTGTACTAAGATCACCCACAGAGACCCACAATGCTCCATGCATGCAGATAGTGAGACCTAAAGGATTCCTCAGATTTTAAAAAATAAACAAATATCCCCCCCACCCCAAGGCTGCCAACTTTTTATTTTGTCAAATAAGGGAAACAAGTAAAAAGGAATTAAGCAACGGTTTTGTTAAAGAATCATTTTAACACCCCCTGCACTTGGAAAGGCATGATTTCAAAGAACAGTCCATCCCAAAAGAGGCAGTTAAACCATCAGGCAAGGGTTTAAGACATTTTGGCTCATTTCATCATGGAACAGTGAAAATGTCCTAGCAGATCCCGAGCACATTTAAGAGCCATCATGGCTAGGGCTTTTGGGACAGGTAGATATAGGCTCAAAACCTCTCTGAGCAATTTATTTGCTTGGTGCTCCTGTAAAAGTTAAGTGGCCTCTTTAAGCCTTAAAATTCTCATCTACAAAATGGGGAAAATAAGACCAGATATAAGGACTGTTGTAAGGACTGAATAAGTTGGCTCCTTTAAAGTGCTCTTTAAAGTGCCTTTAAAGTCCCTGCATATGACAATTGCTGAATCCATGCAAACTTTCCTGAGCTTTTTGTTACTGTTGTTGTCTATATAATGACCAGAAGTGTGTGTGAATATACATGTGAAGGTATATGTATATAGCCTCTAGATTTCTGTATTTCTTCCATTTTTTTTTCTGGTTTCTATGAGCTTAAAAAATGTTTTTATAATAGCTGCCATTCTGACTGGAGTGAGATGAAATCTTAGAGAAGTTTTAATTTGCATTTCTTTAACTGATTGTATATATTCTTCTGAAAAGTGTCTCTTCAGGTCCTTGGCCCATTTATTGATTGGGTTATTTGTTTTTTTGGTGTTTAGCTTTTTAAGCTCTTCATATACCCTAGAGATTAGTGCTCTATTTGATGTGTGAGGGGTAAAGATTTGCTCCCAAGATGTAGGCTCTCTGTTCACCTCACAGATTGTTTCTTTTGCTGAGAAGAAACTTTTTAGTTTGAGTCCATCCCATTTATTGATTCCTGATTTTAATTCTTGCACCAGTCAGACATGAAAAATTTTGCTCTATATGTGTAATAAGAATTGTAATACATTCTGCTGTCACATATAAATAAAAAAAATTGTTTAAAGTTTTAAAATACATAAACTAAAATACAAAGGATTTTTTAAAAAATCAGTTATTCTGAAATGTAGTTATCAAATAATTAAAAAGGAATATAAAAATGTATGCACTTCTTTGATAATGAAAAGAGCTAGTAGCAGACCCAGAAATATTATATCTTTGAAGTTGTGGTGGGTATAAATATTATTTCATAATGTCCGCTACAACTGATTTGTGATATGTGATATCACACATGTGTTCTCTGTGGTTGACAAAAGTGTTGTGGTTTCTTTCCTAGGTTCTCAGTTAAATAAAGTGTAAATTTTGGAGAAAAGGCAAAATAAAGATTTCTGAATTCCATCCCTGAAGAAAAGCAATCGATTTGCATATGGCCACTCCCTGTTTCAGGGAAATATTGCTAGCTGCTGTATTGAGGAAATTGTGCCCAATGCACTCAATGGAAGCTTTGTCCTTTCCTTGATTTTCCCCCTCTCTGGATTTCACCCATCCCTTCTTTCTCCCCTGATAGATTGTCACAGACTCTTTACAGTGTTCCTTTTGGCCTGGCGCTCCTCAAAAGCTGGGTGTGGTCCCTAACTCCTGAAAAATATTACCATTTCACAGAGCAGCCCTTCATTTTTCTCAGATTTTTTTTTTTTCCTGAATGCAGGGGCACTCAGCCACACTGGATGTGCCTTTCCAAACAGCAGGAAGGGACCTATCAGTACCTATGGTTTTCTTTTTGCCTAATAAGATGCACCAAAACTGAGAACAAATCAAACACCTCCTTTCCCTCTGGAAGTGCAGGCCTCCTGGTGGGATTTCTACTTTGCCTCTTCAGCAGTGTGAGATGACCCAGGGAAAGACTTAATAGGTAGATGTCAGCCCGAGTGTAAGCAGGAAAACAAATGATGAATGGACCACTAGATGACCCCGTCACAGCACAGTTTGGCCATGTACTTTGCATTTGATTCTATAGTTTTTCTGTGTTAAATATCTTCAGGGATTCCCAAGTAGTTTTAGCCTGAGGCTATTATTTCTAATAATTGAGACTGATGAAAGGTCCCAGTATTTTTACAGCTTAGCTGTGACATCCTATATATCACTTTGCTTCTGTCAAAGAAAATGTTATACACTTCATTGGCAAAAGGTTTGATACTAGGATTTTCTTCTCCAAACAATCTACAATACATTTGCTTGAGTTTACTTCTAAATTTCACATTTTAAAAGTTCCAAAAAATTGCTTGGTGCAATGAGAGCATTCAGGTGTATAGCAAATATTTCTGGATCAATAGGCAATTAATTATATGAAATGATTGACATGTTGCTACTGAAGGGGAAGGGTTACATACAGCCTTGCTTGTCTGAATGCAACACAGATTTCTTGAGAAAAGCTGCCCATTGTACTAAAACAGGAAGTGGTTTAGGAAGAAAATCAATTATTTATAAAATTTACTCAGGGATTTTCAAGTCTGTAGAGGTGATTTAATTTTGCTAGTTATGCTTCAAGTATTGATAGCTTCTGAATTTTTATGTAAGAGCTACTACCCAGTCATCAGTTCATGTTTTTTTGGTTAGCAAAATATTTTATTATTTTTTAAGGAATGGAGAAAATCAACAATGAAAGTAAAAAGTTGTTTTTGATAAAAGAAATAGCACATATTAAAACACAGCAATTTTTCCCAAAGAAGTATTCAGAGGAAAATTCATAGTGTTAAATTTTATATTAATTAAATTAGTCTTACAGAAAATAAAAAAATATGTGAACTAAGGCTACAAGCTAAGAATTCCCCAAAAGAAAAGTCTTAATAATGAAAAGGAAATGAGAGAAGAAGGATAAAAATGAAAGTAATCATATTTTTAAAAGAAAATTTCTGTGTAATAAATCCTAAAATTATTTATTTCTGAAAATTTTTGCAAATGTCATAAATTTTAATTTAAACAAGTTAGATGTTAAAAAGAAAATGTGAGCTAAATAACAGATACAGACGGCTATAGTGGAAGTTTCCAGTGCCTGTTATAATGGTGGACTTGCATAAGCTGCTGGTTGTGTTCTTCTGAATAATTCTAGAGACACCACAGAAGCTCATGGAAAACATAGATAAGATGAAAAAACAAAACATTTAGAAAATAGCAAGTTGAGAATGCAGACTACGAAGGAGCAGTAACTGTGCAGGAAGGGCTGTGTGTGTGTGTGTGTGTGTGTGTGTGTGTGTCCAGACAAGGGCAGCAGGAGGCAGCTCAAGGTGAATGGGTCAGGGGACAGCATTGAGATTTGTGTTTCCAGGTATCACTTTCAGCATGATCACTGACTGCTCCTTTGCCAGGAAAAGTATGAGGACGGCTAGGTCACTACTGATGTTGACCAGTAGCTTTGCAGTTGGTGATGGATCCGAGCAGCTGCTGCCCTTGGGCATTTCCTTCCTCCATCCACTAAGTCATTCAACTTCTCCTGGCTGTATTTATGAACTAAATAGAAGTACTATCCCCAAAGTGCTTATTTAAAGTTGTTTACTATATACATGTATGATTGCGTGACCCGTGTGACTCCGCATTGTATACAGCCAGAGAAATGAGAAGCTCTGTACAATGGGTCAAAATGCATTCTGCTGTTATGTATCACTAATTAGAATAAATAAATAAATAAAAGTAGTTTAAATGTGAATCTCCAACTAGAAGACTTGTGTAGTGATTGGCATAATTCTGGGAAGCCTGGGTCTCTCTGCCTTGGAACCCCTTCCTCCCTTCTTTATTAATACAAGTACTGTGGACAGACAAAGCCCTAGCTGGGAACCTACCCTAATGCATATCTTCAGAAGAGTAGCTGTTATTTACATACCAAAATGAACAGAAGCCTGTAGAGTATTACCATTTCATGGAAAGACATGTATTTGAATATCTGTATTATGAAGCAGAATTATTGGAACAGGTGAACCAAGAAATATAACAAATATACATAAAATGATGAGTACATATAAATGTGTATATATTTATTTGCATATATTCCCCCTGTCTGACTGTATTAAGAATAAAAATGTAACTCTTAAAGTAATAAACTCAACACAATAGAAAAAAGGGGTGTATAGAACGAAAGAAAATGTTGGGCAATAGCAATCTGGAAAATAATACTGAGGGACAGAAACTGGTGAAGAAAAATGAAATAAATAAGCCAGGCTAAGAGCTAGATAAAACCAGTACCAATATACAGTAATAGGAGTCTTAGAAGAGAAAGAAAAAGTAAAGAAGATAAAATTATTTTTTAGAAATCATGAAAATATAGTTTTAAGATTTTAGAAATATTACATACCTTATACTGAAAAGGCTTATAGAAGATCAAATGGGAGAGAATAATAATTTTACATCTAAACATATTAAATAATATTTTGAAACATCAAAGGGTAAGGAATTATTCTGGAAATGTTTGCAGAGGAAGAATTGATCACTTACCAAAACATCAGGATCAGAGGGATGCTACATATTTCAACATCAATTCTAGATGTAAGATGGAGCACAGAAATATTTTTAAATTTTGAAGAAAAATAAATTTAACCCTACATTTCAATTTCTAGCCAAACTACCACTTAAACTTGTGTGCTTCGAGAGCATAAAAGACTTCAGAATGTTTACTATAGAAATAGTTTTGGAGGAAATGTTGAGATTAAAAAAGGAGAAATAAATGAATAAAAGATACTATAAGATAGAAGAAATATGTTTGAATAAGTACCTTACTGAAGATTATTGTGGTCCAAGAAACCCAGAATAAACAAAGATATTGAGATATTTTCTTAGGAACAATCCTTTGTATAGCTCTGGATCAGATTTAATAATTGGCTTATTCACTAAGCTTTCAAATAATTAGTATTTACAGACACAAAATAAAAAATTCAGCAATTTGAAAAAAATATTTCAGGGAAGCCAGCATACATAAAAAATTCTTCAAAACCAAAATTTGTATCAAATTGGTACCAATAATGAATTTTTTTTAAAAAAAGTAGTAAGTATAGTATTATGAAATAGGAGTATCTATTAAAAGCAGAAGAGTTTTGATACAATTTCACTCACATTTGTTATTAAAAACAAAATTTTTAAATGGAACATAAAAATGCTTGATTATTAATTTACTTATATAAGCCAGAGGCCATGAAATTTCTAGTTTGGATATTAAAATTTCAAGTGTTTTAGAGTCTCATGTACATACATGTACATAGTAAACAACTTTAAATAAGACTCCAAACACATAGGATGATGCTAAAATATAAAAATAAGAAATGACTATGAATATTAGGCACAATAGGAGTTAAATATTTTTGTGTAAGGAAAACATGAAAACTAATCCTAACATTTCAGGATTTTACTAGGATTCTGAAATGATTTGTGTGGAATAATCAAGATAAATGTTGTACATTATTTAAAACTGAAAGCTAAGGAACCCCTTCTTCTTAAGTAGAGGTTGAAAAACAAGTGAAGCCTAACTTCAGCCTGGGGTTCTGCCATGGTTATAATTATTTACCAGAGGAGTGGAAGAAACAGACTTCATCACCTGACACTGGTGACTCCTGGTAAGCTGCCCTGGTAACCTGCCTTCCTCACCTCAGTATCACGGTGAGGAAGGTTCAGAGTCAGTATAAGATCCAGCCCTAGAACTCCGTCCTACTCCAGACCATTATGAAGTTTCATTATCCATCTATTCTAAATTGTTTCAGGAGACAAATGGAAAGGTGGGGTGTGTTGGAGAAAGGGACAGGGGACTAAAGTTTCCATTCAATATCAGTCTATAATCTAAAATATTAAAAGACAGAAAGCAAATCAATGTTAATAAAGATAACCAATAATTGGGAGATGAATTCCCTCTAAACAAAGGAAAAGAAATAAAGTAGGATATGTGAAAAAAAACTTTAAAATATGTATACTTTAAATCCTGTAATAAATAAAGAGTTTAATAGCATGCAGTAAAAGAACAAGAAATTATAAAGCAAACATGGTTATGGGACAACCCAGAGACATTAAAATTAGAAAGTCTGGAAATTAACAAAAATATATCTTAATTTATAATAAAATTTCAGTGAATGGGATACTCTTTAGAGAAGGCAGTTGGTAAGAGATTAGTGAACTACAAAATAGTAATGAAGGATTCACCAACCAGTGGAGCACAGAAATGAAGCAGTTTCTCATCAACACTTTTGTTGTTGGGGCCAAATAATTCTTGCCTGGAGGGGTGTATGTTGCAGGATATTTAGGTTCTTAACCTACTAGATGACAGTAGCATCCCCTCCCCAGTTGTAACAACACAAATATCCTAAGAAATCATCCAACTTATAATCATTAAAATAAAGAGACAAAGCATTTAAAAATCAGTTCAAAGACATAGAAATAAAATGAGAAATTCCAAAAAAAGTTTACAAGTGATTTTATCAGAAGATTCTAGAAGAAGCAACAGAAGATAAATACTGGCAGATATTCCCTCATAATAAAGAGAACATAAGTCCTTGGACTAAAATAGCCTAAATGTAGACAGGTACAAGTACATGTAAGTTGAAACTTCACATCAGACTCAACTGTATATCATTGGGTATACAATAATAATGAAGTTATTACAGAGAAAACATTGATTACCTAAACAAAACTTATAATCAGATGTAGCAAACTCATCAACAAAGTTTGCATAAGTAACATAAGATGTTAAATAATTCATTTAAACTAATTTCACCATTAGCATTCCAGACAATAATAATACAGAAAGGGTTCTTTTTTTTGGAGTGGTTAAAAGGAACAGCTTACAAAATATTCGAAAAAAAGAGAAATACTGAATACATTTAAATTTTATTGGAATAATATGAGTTAGTTGTATATTTAAAATTTAGAGGAACATTGAATAATAACAATAAAATTTTGGGAAGAAATAGAGGGAATATGACTTAATTACATAGGTGCTAGGAAATAGGAAATAAGATACAATAAACAGAAAATACATATAAAATGGTGAGGATAGTTTCAATACAAGCAAGCACACCAAATTTAAATGGATCATATTATATTAAAAGGCTACTTAGATTGAATAAATTAAAACAATAATCAATTTTATAATTGACTATTTTATAATTAACAATTTTATAATTAACAATCACTATTACTATTATTTCAAAAGATAAAAGGATATCAGTGCAAACATTACTATTTAATATTATTTCCCAAGTTCCAGATAATTTGTTAAAATATATTAAATATATATGTAATTTGAATCACAGAAACAATAGCAACAACATTATAATATCATATTTATTTATAATATCATGTTCTATGTAGAGAAAACAAATGAATATACCAAAACCCACCTAAAATCTGGAATTATTGAACAAAATCTATTCAGTATTCTAAACTAATTATTATTTAAAAATATAAATCTTTTTCCAGAAATAACCAGTTTGAAAATATGATAGAAATTAATTCCACTGATAAAATAACCTCTAAAAATATACTTACGAAAAGTATTTTTTGTTTAAGTGGGCCTGTAAGAACCAAACCAAAGAAAACAAAATATTTAGTATGACATATTTAAAGACCTAAACAAATGAGAACATATATGTTTGTGTGTGTGTGTTTATCTATGTATATGCTTGTATGTATTTTTTTTAAGAGAGAGAGAGAGAATTTTTTTAATATTTATTTATTTTTTTTAGTTTTCAGCAGACACAACATCTTTGTTTGTATGTGGTGCTGAGGATCGAACCCGGGCCGCACGCATGCCAGGCGAGCGCGCTACCGCTTGAGCCACATCCCCAGCCCAATACTTGTATGTATTATATAATGCAATAGTTATACATAATTTTAAAGCACTTAGAAAATTCTAATAATTAAACTTTAGAATCTGTTGAGACCATTCTGTAAGTATCAAGAATTCTAGATATAGAAGTAAAACAAGTAACTTTTTTATTTACCAAATATAGTAAATAAGAGATACAGTGAAAATCATTATATTCCTTGAGTTATATATGTTCAAATTTCTTTTCCCCATTTTTCTCTTGGGTTGTTATTATTATTTTTAATGACTATCTTGTAAGAGTTTTTGTTTGTTGTAATTTTTAAAATATATTTTGGTTGCTAGCCCTAAGTTATGTATCTGGATTGCTAAGATTTCCTCACAGTCTACAGCTTGCCTATTCACTTGCTCAAAGACATCTTTGGAAGAGTCAGTTATTAATTTTTATGAAGTACAATTTATAAATGTTTTCTTTCATGAATATTGCTGTCTTTTAAAAGAAAATTTTCCTCTTCTGAAGTGAGAAAAATATACTAAGTTTTCTTTTAAAACCTACGTACTTTTAACTCTTCTGTTTAGCTCTAGGATCCAACTTTGTTTGCTTTTTGGGGGGGAATGAGGTGCTGGCTGGGACCTTGTACATGTACCAACTGAGCTATATCCCCAGCCCCTAGGATCCATCTTGAGTTAATGTTTTTACATGATTTGAGTTAGAGATCTTATAGCTCTGGAGGCTAGAAGCCCAACATCAGGGTGCAAGCAAGGTAAAGTTCTGGTGAGGGTCCCTTTCTGAGTAAGTTGCAAATGGCTGTCTCCATATTGTATCCACACACTGTGGAAAACATTAGCTAACTCTCTGGCTTCTGGTCCTATTCATGTGGGCACTAATCCTGTTCATCAGAACTCTGTTCTCATGACCTCCTTACCTCCCAACAGCCCAACTTCCAAATATCATCACAGCAGGTTTAAGGTTTCAACATAAATTTGAAGAAAACACAAGCATTTAGCCCATTGCAAACATACATCCTTGGAAAGATCTTTGAAAATGGAATAATCATTCCTTATTAATAAAGGAATCAGGTTATACTATAAACAAGAAGATCTAGCACTACAGGTCTAGATCAAAAGAAAGTAGAGTTGGGCATGCAAAATTTAGCTTTTTTGTATGGGCTCTTTCTATTATTCAATCTTGCATCTTTGGATAATTTTCATATAACCAGAGTATTCAACTACCTAGGACAATCATACAAATAACAGAGAGTTAACAGTTTCTCATGGTCCCTGATAACCTATATCTGCTGGTAAGAGCAGAAGGGAACAATGCCCTATACTTACAAATATGTTTCATCTTTTAAAAAATTATTTTAATTAGTTGTACATGACAGTAGAATGAACTTTGATTCATCATACAAAAATGGAGTATATTATTCTCATGGTTCTTCTGGTTGTACACGATGTAGAATCACACCAGTGGTGTACATAGGGTAATAATGTCTGATTCATTCTACTATCCTTCCTACCCCCCATGTCCCCTCCCCTCCCTTTATTCCCCTCTACCTAATCTAAAGTAACTCTATTCTTCCCTAGCTCCCCAGCCCTTATTTTGAGATAGCATTAGCATAACAGAGAAAACATTCTGTTTTTTGGTTTTGGGGACTGGCTTATTTTGTTTAGCATGATATTTTCCAGATCCATCAATTTACCAGTAAATGCTATAATTTAATTATTCTTTAAGGCTGAGTAATATTACATTGTGTGTATAAATATCACATTTTCTTTATCCATTCATCTGTTGAAGGACACCCAGGTTGCTTTCATAGTTTAGCTATTTTGAGTTGAGCTGCTATAAACATTGATGTGACTATGTCACTGTAGTATGCTGATTTTAAATCCTTTTGGTATAAACTGAGGAGTGGGATAGCTGGGTCAAATGGTTCCATTCCAAGTTTTCTGAGGAAACTCCATACTGATTTTCATAATGGTTGCACCAATTTGCAGTCCCAATGTACCAGGGTACCTTTTCCCCACATCCTTGCCAATATTTATTGCTGCTTATATTCTTGATATCTCCATTCTGTGAGATGCAACTTAGAGTAGTTTTGATTTTCGTTTGTCTAATTGTTAGAGATGTTGAACATTTATTCATATATTTATTAACCATTCATATTTCTTCTTCTGTGAAGTGTCTCTTGAGTTCCTTAGCCCATTTATTGTTTGGGTTATTTGCTTTTCTGGTGTTAAGCTTTTTGAGTTCTTTTTTTTGGGGGGGAGTACTTAGGAATTGAACTCAGGAGTACTCAACCACTGAGCCACATTCTCGGTCTTATTTTGTATTTTATAAGAGACAGGATGTCAATGAGTTGCTTAGTGCCTTACTTTTGCTGAGGCTGGCTTTGAACTCATGATCCTCCTGCCTCAGCCTGCCAAGCTGCTGGGATTATGGGCATGCACCATCGTAACCCACTTGAGTTCTTTATATATCCTGGAGATATAGATATCTGAGGTGCATGCAGTTTTACTATGCTATGCCTAAGACCTGTTGCAAAAGTCAAATGTTTATTTGATGCCTACTACATATATGATTAGCTCTTTGTAAGTTCAGAGATGAAGATGTGGGTAGAACCAGCATCTGCTATAGCTACTCCGATGCTAAGAATGAAGTGCTTTCATAGCCCCTGGAGCGGCTTCCAGTATGCCATGCCTGTTCTAGAAGCATCAGTCCACTGGCAAAAACTGAAATTTTAGCAGTCTTCCATTGCCAAGAATAATGTAGTATACACCATTGGAAAGTTTAAGAAACAACATTTAATTAAATTGTTTCAGCAGTAATTCACTTATATTGACCTATAACCAAAGGAAACATTTCTTTCTCATTCTCGATTCATTTTGCAGCTATTCACAAAGTACCTTGTTCAGAAGACCCAAATTTAGTCAAAAGTACTGACCTTGGCATATGAAGAGTATGATTAAATATATCAGAGTCTTCTTGGAACTGGGCTGGTTTATGTCAGATGTTTTCGTGTTTTAAAAATCCAATTAACATGCCTGTTTTATAAGCATAAGCATGTACATTACAGCTATGAAAATAAGTAAATATTCTGGGGAAAAGCCCAGGAATAGCAGTTCACATGGGAAAAGTAAACAGATTTTAATTTAGCTCACCTCTTCTCGCCCCCTGGGAAGTATGGAAACACAGTGAGACCTTAGGACTGAGGGGAGAAAACATGTTTCATTTTTCTAATTCAAAGGAAAAAATACAATTAGATTGTAATTTTAATAAGTGGAAGAAAATGTGAAAATCTTGCCCAACACACAGAATAAACACCAATGAAGTCTCATCTGACAAATGACTTTCAGTGAATACTCGACTTCTTTTTATTCTCTAATGCAGAAGTCGGAATGTGTCCTTGAGAGGCCATTTGTCAAATTATCTCATGCAAAGCTTCCTGTATTAAGCCCTGGCAGTTTGAACAGTAAGGCTCCCCTCCCCAGGTGGACAACCTGGAGTTACCATCTTCTTTGGAATGTTTACATGCTCCCTCCATTCTGAGATGTTGGCAAAATCCCAAGGAGTGACCTTCAAACTGACATTCATATATATATATATATATATATATATATATATATATATATATCTTATTTTCATGCTGTGGTGGACTTGTGCATTCCTCCTTCACCCCCAGTTAGAGCAAAGCTCTCCCAATTTTGCAGTCTCTCTCCCACTTGGCCATACCATCTGTCTCCACATTGCAGTTTACTCTGCATGAGGACCAGGTACCAGACGGGATTTTGCCCAATAGCAAGTACTCCTTGCAATCTGTGAACATATGATCAGTCTAGGATAACACGTTTTACTAAAAATATACCAGAGAGATGTTCATGTGGTAATAACAAGGAACCTGAGTCAAGGAAGCAGCGTGCTGTGGGCTTCTGAAGTAGCTCTACGTGCACCAGAACGATGACGATCTGACAGTGCTAGATGACAGGATCAACTGATATTAGTTTCTTTATCACACGTGTTAATCTACATTTAACAGTGTGGGCATAGTGTGTTTGGTCTGAAACCCAAACTGTGAGTTAAATGATTGCAAATCTAAAAGTATCTGTCTTGAGATAATTGGTTTGATAAACAGAAATCTATATGATTTCCATCATAATTTCTAAAACTATGCGGTGACATAGTTTTAAAAGAGATTTTTCAGCAGGTATAAAAGTGCAAATTTAGAAGAACAAAGAATGTGTCTCCTGTAGTTTATGCTCTGTTATTGTTTCCTTATTTAGCAATATCATCATTTTTACCAAACTTGACAATATTCCCCAAATTTTAGACATGTATAGTATAGAAACCATATACAGACTTACTGTTATTTTATACAGAAAACATTTGTTCCTAAATTTTAATATTTCACCTTATTAGCAGGTACTGGAAACTGATTTTTTGAACTTAAAATTCAGAGCTCCTTGCTTTAATTCATCTAATATTCAATATACATTTTTTTAATATTATGAGCTAAATTGAACTTTACTTCATATTATATCTCTTCCTTACTTCCTATTCCATTTATATTTTCTGGGGGTGAATAGGAATGAGTGGTTTGATGTCGTCTTGGATTGATCAAATGATTGTGTAGGTTTGAATTGCAAAACACTAACGTGAGTCTGAATTTTCATTCTTGCACTAGTCTAGAGGTTCTAAATGCTAGTCCAGGGGAATAACAGGCTGGTGTTTATACACTGACCTTCCTCCTTGTGACTGTGTGGCTTTGATTCACTGATGTAGACTCCATGTTCCTTGCCTACAAAATTTTGGAATTAATAAATCTGTCACTACATTATTGTGCATTGAAATTTCTTATTTGATTTTGTCTGATTGCTTGGCACACAATTAAAAATGCCTCACTTTCTTCCACAGCAGTATAGACCCAGACAATATGATGGTTTCATAGGTGGCACTGGTGATGGCCAAGAGAGTGATTGACTCTTGATTGGATATGTTCCCTCCCATTAGTTGGGTGATGAGAACAAGCCACTTGAAATGAGCCTATCAATCAGAGGGATGATAGTATAGTGTATCTCATGGCTGTGGACTGTGTGAGGACTGAGAATATAATAAAATAGTATCTGGAGCATGTAATTGTTCCATAAATATTATTGTTATTAATATGGATGAATGTTGATTTGGAAGTATAGTCATCCCTCAGTATGCATGAGATTTGGTTCCAGAAACCCCTGGGGATACCAAAATCCACAGATGCTCAAGTTCCTTATATAAAATGGTGTAACATTTGCTACATAACCTGTGTAAATCCCTGGGTATATTTTAAAGTACCTCCAGATTGCTTGTAATACCCAATATGATCTGAACACCATGTAAACAGTTGTTACATTGTATTGTTTACATAACAACAAGAAAAAAAATCTACACATGTTTAGTACAGAAGCAATTGCTACTTTCAAATTTTTCAACACACAGTTGGTTGACTCTGTGAATGAAGAACTGATGTATTCAGAGCTGACTGTACTGCCTTTGCAGCACTGGCCACTCAGTTTATTCAGATATCTCTCTAGCATTACCGCTACAACATGAAGCCTTGCTCCCTTTCCCTCCCTTGGAGATTTTTATCCTCATCTGTTTCCCTGCATGTTGCTCATGTGGCCACTGCATCACATTCCATTGTAAGTTTTGATTGTCAGGTCTAGTCTCTCCACTGGAAGAACTACTCAACAACTGACACCTATAACAACAAGGACTTATGTATTTTTTAGGGGGTCTCTCAGCACTGGATCTAGGGTTTGCTGGTAAATATATAATAAATGCAGTTTTGATTTTGTTGTGATTGGATGAAATAAAAGTCATTGTTTTAGTCAACTTTTTTTTTTTGCTGCTGTGACTTAAAGACCTGACAAGAACAAAACTTTAGGGGAGAAAAAAATTATTTAGGGCTATGGCTTCAGAGATCTCAATCCACAGATAGCAGACTCCACCCCTCAGGGCTCAAGGTGAGGCTGAACATCATGGCAGAGGAGTGTGGCAGAGGGAAGCAGCTCATGTGATGATGATAGAGAGAGAGAGAGAGAGAGAGAGAGAGAGAGAGAGAGAGAGAGAGAGAATCTACTAACTAGATACAAATATATACCCCAAAGCCGTGCCCCCAATACCCCACCCTCTCCAGCCACATTCTACCTGATTCAATTACCACTCAATTAATCCCATCAGGTAATTAATTCATGGATTGGATTAAGACTCTTGTAAACCTTCAGAGAGGTTCTTTGCTGAACCATCTTGCATTGTCTTACACATGAACTTTTCAGGGACACCTCACATCCAAACTATAACAGGCGTTTTATCCTTTGGCTTTTCCCTATAAATGTGTGTTCTTATTCCATGACCCATGTACCTGGGCTGGTGGGTGTTTGTGAGCCATCTTATATATGAAATTAATTAGGTTATGGATTTGCCCAAGAAAAAAGCCCAAAGTTTTTGTCAAATTCATAGGTTAACCTGAGCCCTCACCAGTTTGGGAACCATTAATAGAGAAACTCCTCATATTTTTTTCTATGAACATCATTTTTTTAAAAAAGTCATTAAACCTTTCCATTGTTCATTGCATCAGATGATAAGACATTTGCTTCCTTTTATTTTTGCTTCTTCAGTTTCATCCAGTGTCTGATGCCCAAAGAAAATTAAGCAACTGCTGTGAATGTTAGATATATAAATGTCTGTCCTCAGCAGACTGTAATGTGGTCAGACTCCTTTACCAAATTATTTGGATCTCATGTCAGCATATAATCAATCTTGCCAATTGAGAGATAATCAATCAGTATTATAGCTAGAAAACCAAATTGACTGCAACTCATTATTTGCCTGGCTGAGGAAGAATAGATGTCATCAAGGTCTCCCCTCTATCCCCTTTTGAGGAAAAAATAACAAAGAGAGGCAAGAAGCAAGGCAGAAGTTTGACTTATTGATAGCATATCTAGTACTTCAGTGTTTGCCTATTTGAATACATTTGGGCTTTAATCACAAATTTTAATCTACAGAAAAAAAAATGGATCTGCTCTTTTTTAAACGGTCAAATGTAAGATTTCTATTATTTATGCTGTATTCATTGGAGTGAAGTTTGGATGTAATAAGAGACCCAAAGATACTCTGTCACTTGAGCAAGTAGCTTCCAAGGGAGCCTTTTAATTCTGATTTGGATAACAGAAAGAAAATGAAGAAGTACCCCCAGAACAAGTATTTTCTAAGCCTGGGTAGTAGAGTTGCAAATTTCACTTTTTTCTCTTACTCTGATGAGAACTTAGTGGCAAGGCCACATCTAGCTACCAAAAAGCAGGAGAATGTGTTATACCTGAGCAGCTGTGCACACATGTACACCCTATTACTCTAGAAAAAGGAGGACAGATTTTGAACAGATTTTCTAATGTCTCTGTTGGATATACAGAATCAGAATTTAGACACATGCGTCAAAATTGGGCAAAACCATCTGCTTTGGGGACCTGATGAGTGGTTGTTTTCATACTTTTCCTCCTAGGGACATTCCACCTTGAGTGATGTGGATACAAAATTGTTTCACTTGCCCAGAAGAATGTAAAAGATGGGAAGTAACAGAATGTAAGGTTGGGCTGCAGCAGGATAGACAACAGAAGATGGTGAGGACCCAGAGATAAGTAGGTTCCCTTTGAGCAAGAAAGGTGATCATGAAAGATCCAACCACAAGCAGAGCAAGGTAAGGGAGAGCTCTGGAAGGCAGGAGCAGAGATAAAGTCCCAAAGCCATGGCTCAAAGCACAGGTCTGTAGCTCCTGCAGGATCCCAAAAGGACAGGTGGGGAACGGGTCCTGAGAGCCAAAGCAACATTGCGTTAATTCCAAAAGAGAATGCCTTGATGCTAGAACCCTGATATGTGGCCACCAAGAATAAAATAAGGGTTCCTTTACTGAAATCAGGATGAAAAGAAAGACATAAATGTGCCGAAAAGGGGGTTGATAATACAGAGTGGCTCAGCTAAACATTTAAGCTCTAGTTATCATTCTGAGGAGCTTAATAAGATCCCACAAGCTAGGGTAACTTAAATCTTCAAATATCATTGAAATAAACCCAGTGGTATGTTTGAGGAGGTGTGACAGAGAAAGGAGCAAAGCCACCTTAACTTCTTAAATATAATTAATTGAATGAAAATTGTGGCCATTTGAGTTCCCTGAATAAAACTGGATCTAATTTCTGGGTTAGTTCTGAAGAAGAATGGCTGCTTTTTTAGATAGGAAGGCAAAAAAGTAAAAAAAAAAAAAAAAAATTAAGAGTCCAAGTGACTTCTAAAGTGGGAGTAGAAACTGACAGCTAAGTATTTAGAAGCTTGATATAAAATTAGCAAAGGCGGCAGAGTTTCAGCTGGGGAAGCTGATGAAGTTCTGGAGAGGGCTGGTGGGGACCATCACACAGCAGGTGATGTGTTTGATGTCACAGAATGGTATGCTTAAAAATGGTTAAAATGGCACAATAGAACTTTTTTTTAAATTGAGAAATAAAGAGACCTTGGAAGTAATATGGTGTTTCAAATTCAATTGTTAATATCTGCATATGCAATTGAGAGAATTTGTATAAACCAGTTTTCCGTAGAACACAGTTTTCAATGGAGTTATTAATGTTGAATATAAAGGTTTTATACTTACTCATGTTGGAGACCATTTAGTGCATTTTGAAATTTCATTGTTCATATTTAGGTAAGTAAAATGAAAACAATAGCAAGAAGTAATTCACAATAAATTAATTATCTTTATTAAGTAAACCTGTGAAACAGTGATACTCCAGAGAGCAAAAAGGAAACCACTCTCAGTAACAAGTTCCTGGTCACCCACTACTTCCTCCCAGGTGTTCTCTCTTTCTTGCTCTGTATTGGAACAGAAGTTAGACATATAGTCACTTTCTTATAGTCCTGTTACCAAAACCAATCACAGAGATATTTGCTTGAATATTTAAAAATATATATTTTTTAGACAGGGTCTTGCTATGTTGCCCAGATTGACCTCAAACTCCTGGGCTCAGGGCATCTTCCTGCCTCAGCCTCCCAACTGCTGAGATTACAGCCATGTGCCACCATGTGTGGCTTATTTGTGCATTTTTAAGGGCTATAGACTACAAATACATAGCCTGGCTGTACCTTTTCTCCTCTGTTCACATGGGTGTAGACAGTCAGTCTTGGAGATGGCCCCTGAAGACCTTCACTTCTTGCTACTCACCCTTGTCCGTTTATCCTCTTTTTAGCATAGGGTGGACTGTCAGTGTTTTCCAAATGAATGAAATGCATGACCAACAGTAAAACCACCAAGATGAGACTAGAGAAGGCTCACCTCTCTATCTTGAGCTCTTCCTCCTCTCTTCCTCTCCCACTGACTTGTTGCAATGAAAGCCAGCTGCCAAGTCGTGAACTGCCTATTGGAGAGGTCCACATAGCCTGTATCTACCACCTGCCAACTGCCAGTAAGAAAGAAAGGCCTACAGATAACCAGGAGAGTAAACTTGGAAGCGGATGCTCAAAGCAGCTCCTGCTGGTACCACTGAAAGACCTTGAACCATAGACATCCATTGGGCCAGGCCAGTATTCCTGATCCAAAGAAAATGTGAGACACAAAGCATTGTCATTACATCTGGAAAAAAAAATTTTTTTTCACATCAGCAAATAGCTAATACATACACACTTAGTGCATATCAGTGATTCCCAATCAGGGCAGGGTAAGAAACTCTATGCTTATCACAAATGGGCAAATTGAAAGACTGCTGGTAGTCCTCCAAAATCCAAGAAGATCTTCTGCAGTGTGGGCTTGCTGCTAAAAGCAGCTACCAAGCCAGAGATGATGTCTTCTAGACTCACCTCCACCTCTTTGCTTCCAAGAGTGGCCTTGTGGCTAGTTCTCTGCATGGGATCATGCGAGGCACTCCCAGACCTAGGAGCTCAGATACAGATGTGCCCTGTCTTCCCTCTGTGTTTCTCTGCTATATGCTGGGTTCAGAATGTCCACAAAGAGCAGCACTGACTCACTCCTAGAGGTCGGGAGCTTCTGAATTGGACAGTTGTGAATAGAACATCTGTTCAAAACAAGAAATGAGCTTTTAATAGGCTAAGCCACTGAATTGTTCTCTTTTTGTGTTCTTTGTTTTGTAACAACAGACAGTGTTACTCTAATGCAGGAATACAGGAACAAAACTTAGAACAACTGAGATGAGACCCCTGTGTCTGGAGGAGTGGCCATGGAATTAGGAACATCTAAAAGCCAAAGTCAAACACTTTTTCATTCAGAGCAATGCCCTGATTATTCCACATCAATGTGGTCTCCAAAATAAGTCAGGGAGAAGACAAGGCATGAGCTGTGGATTGCAGATGCCATTAGACTCAGCACTCCACATCAAAAGGGAGAGGAGAAATATAAAGTTTTGTGTGGCTCCAGTTTTTTTTTTTTTTTTTAATTTCTGTGTTTTTTTAAAAATTTCTATTCCTGTTATGTGCGGAAGAATATGGGTGGTTTAATATTTGGAATGAACTCACAGAAGATTAAAAGGTGAAAGCCAGAGGACTAGAGAGTTATAAGGGGGACTGAAAATGTGAAATAAGGAAAAAGGAGAGAAGTCATGTAGTCTTGGTAAATATTTCTTTATTTCTTAAAGTGTTTTGAGAAAACTATGAAATTGAGAGTTTTGATATAGACTTCAAAAAGGAGTTTCACAGAGGTCTGTTAATCTTTTCAGATATTTTAGACACACAAAAAATTCATTTTTTAAATTAAATTAGATATTTTAAAAAAAACGCACCTCAATGTTCACATGGAAAATTGTTTTTCTGGGATTGAAAACCTCTCAACAGTTTTGAGAACCACTTTCTAAGTTATTTGGCTATATTGCTTGGATTAAATTTTGATTTAATCTTTCTCTTGCCATTTTTTTCCCCTTTACCTGTAAAGTAATTACCATCAGGAAATTTTATGAAAGAGTTTTTCAAAGTGTGTTCCATGTGTTTTAACAATGCTCCTTCTGCCTGCCTTCATGATGCTTTGGGGGATTATAAACTTGATAAAAAGAGAAACCATGTCTCTCTTGGAAAACTTCAATCAGGATACCTAAAACTAGATTCCTTTGCAAGGATGAAGCATCAAACGTGATGGTTCCCACAGATGAAGTGTCTCATCTATTCACTCAGGAGTCAGTGGGAATGCTAGAAGTAAAAATTATATTTTCTATTCCACTTCTTAGTTAATAAACTTTGACAGATACGTACAATTATTTTATAGGTAGGAAGACAAAATGAAGGGTGGGAAGAAAGAGCTGATGAGATGTTATTGATTTCAAGAAGGAAGCTAATTGTATGTGATGGAGTAGTGCTCAGAGACCCAAGTCCCCACGACCTGGGGCAGCCTGTTCCAAAGGAGGCTCAGGCGTGGGAATAGGACGGCACTTCTCTGTGTGTGTCAGTGTTTTCATGATGCTGCTCCTCCTCCAGAATTCATTCCACTGACCTGGATGTTTTCTGCCTGGCCCAAGATTGCATGAGGAATCCCCAGACAATACAACTATGGGCATGAGTGGACTGACTACTAGAGTAGTCAAAGTCTAATTTCTTCTTGAGAAAGGAAAGCACATTTTCTGGTGATTATCAAATAAACACTATAAAAATTAACCACTATTACTGCTTCAAAGATTCTCTAGGAAGGCAATCAAAAGGGAAATAGACATCTAGATGGCGACTTTAGGTAAAAAATCTGAAGTCAAATTAAGTGCTCATCACTTTTTATTAGCAGATTTTTTTTTCTCTTTTTAGAAATCTTTCTAAAAATTTATTTATTTGTAGATGAACACACAGTGTCTTTATTTATTTTTATGTGGTGCTGAGGATCGAACCTGGTGCCTCATACATGCGAAGCAAGCTACAGCCCCAGCTCCTTTAGAAGGCTCTTTAAAAAAAGAAAAAAAAAAGGTAATCATTTTATAAATAATATAATTATGAGAATCATTTGTTTTAGGTGAAATATTTTTATTAAACTTTTTGAATTGATGATGAGAAAGCTTTAGAGAGACTTTGAAGGGCTAGATTGAGGGTTCTGATCTATCTATAGCTAGTAGATGATTCCAAATGTCAGCGATGAGAATTTAGGTTGAATGGGATGCCAGCAGCTCTCTAGGAATCTACTGGTAAAACCTGGCAGGCTGGGGGCAGAGATGAGGAGATGAAGAAGCTGGGATGATGTTTCTTTCCTTTCATTTATGCTTATTTATGTATGTATGTATGTATGTATGTATGTGATACTGGGGATTGAATCCAGGGGTGTTCTACCACTGAGCAAAATCCCCCAGCCCCTTCCTCTCCCTCCTCCTCCTCTTCTTCTCCTCCTCTTCTCCCTCTTCCTCTTCCTCCTTCTTCATATTTTGTATTTTTTATTTGAAGAAAAGGCCCTGATAAGCTGCCCAGGCTGGCCTTGAATTAGCCATCCTGCCTCACTCTCCCACTTTGCTTGGATTACTGTTGTGTACAACCAAGTCCAGCTGTGATTCCTTCACCTGCTTCAAATCAATCACTGGCTTTGACCCCTGATAGTGCCCCAATAACGAGGATGGCTGGATTGCCTGAGTGACGTTATGAAACGTGGGGCACTAGCAACCCAGCTTCAGGATACAGACAGCAAAGTGCAACCCGGTTAGAGGGAAACACATCCATGTTTCTAACAAAAGCTCGCCATGATTCAGGTGGTGCAAAGAGGGCTTCAGGGGACGTGCCTGTTTTGGTTGGGGATGGCTGGGGAGCAGTGTGCCCCATGAGGTCACCTCCAGTCATGTCCTGGCAAGTGGCTGACAGGTTGTGTACATCTAGAAAGCCAGGCCCGAGAAGAGGGGGTGACTTTCTCTTAAGCATTTGTGAAACACTCCGGGGCATGAAAGAAGCAGGAGAAGAAGAAGTGAAGTCTTTGGTGAGATGTCTCCCATGTGGTTCCTGAAGTCTGGAGGAATGGGCTTGGGCTCTGTGCTTGCCTCACTGGTTGCTCAAATCAGCCATTATCTCAGGGCTCTGGGCAATGGGTGAGCAGACCAAACAGCTTGGCTAGCTCAGGACAATCCTCTGAGGAAGGCTACAGATACGACCTCTCAGGCTGGGTGACACACAGAAATGGTAAAAAAGACTTGAGAGGCTCAAGATAGAGCTCCGGCAATGTTGTTCCTCTGTATAGCTAGAATGTGAGTGTGAACTAAGGAAGAAATGTGATTTGTCTGTGGCTAGACAGCTCACAGGTGGCAAGCCAGGATTAAAGTTCAAGGCTTCCAATCTTAGATCACTTTTTCCAATTATACCAAACAATTATAATACAGGAAGTTTTTTTAAGTTTTATTTTTTAATTTCTTTTAATTAGTTACACATGATGGTAGAATGCACTTATATACTTTGATGTATCATACATAGATCGGGTATAATTTCTCATTTTTCTGAGTATACATATCGTAGAATCACATTGGTCATAAGTCACCCACATACATACAGTAACAATGTCTGTTTCATTCTTCTTACTTATCCCCACATCCCCTGCCTTCCCCTCCTTTCACTTCCCTCTTCCTAATCTAAGGTAACGCTATTCTTTTTTTTTTTTTTTGCATTACAATTCTTAATACACATATATACCACAAGTTTTATATCTCTGTTTGTATATAAAGTATGTTGACACCCAATTCAAATGGAAGTTTTTTTTTTATGTGAAGATTTTCAATTGTTTCCTGAAAGCATGTCAAAGAAGCTGTGCTGTTTCCTGCAGTATGACAGAACTCTGTTGCTTATATAACTCTCACATTTGTTTGACTTCTGTTCATATCATTATATTATTTACTATTTTCCTGAATATAAACTATTTTGGTATCTATCTGCATTCACTAATAGTATCTCTTCCGAAAAGATAAAAGAAAATTATAAAACTCAAATTGCTGGTGCTCTGGTATGGGGTGAAAATGAATGCCGTTTTCCCTTGTCTTTTTAGGGCCAGAATTGCTAGAATAAATCCCTTTATTGCTAGAATATGTCTCTGTTTCCTTTTAGAAAATTGGGTGGTTTGCCTCTGATTGTTTGGGCCAATCAGAGACTGTTATATAGTTAGTCAAACTTACCTCCCTTAAAAGCAAGAGGTGACACAGTGGAGACTTCTGTGACCCTCTGTGGAAGAGATGGGGGAGAGTGATGCCTTCTGAGGCCTTAGGCTGCCCACAGCAAGTGCCACAGTGCAGCCGGGGCTTCAGGTGTTCAGCCCAGTGAGCTGCTCCACGTGGCACAGAATGATGACAGAGGCTGGAGCATTTGGGATCATGGCCAGGGAGGAAAGGCCAGATAGCAAAGTAACCCCCGGTGACCCTGGCAGGCCTGGTGCTGAGCCACATTCCTCTCAAGGTGAGCCTGGCTTTCCCTGCCCCAGTGATCACGTGGGCAGCAAGGGTGTTCTCTGTGGTGATGATTATTCTTAGGCCTGCTTCAAGGGAGCACATGAGGTCACAGAAAGTAGGTTTGGAGACAGGACGTGGATGTGAATTCGAGATCTGTCACTGGCTGTGAGACTTATCATTCTGATATGTCATGTCTTACCCATTGAACAGTGTAGGGTACCGGACTGTGAGGAAAACCTGTGTTGGAACAGTACAGTCACTGCTTACAGACCCACTTCTGTACGGAGACCACACACAGACGTAACTTGCCTGAGACAGGGTAGAATCAGGTGCCAGAAGGTTAGAAATCCAGCTCTTCTTTGTGTAACATGAATCCATGAATCCTGCAAACTTCCTCTGTAGCTTCTTTTTTATTTTCTCTATTTCCTTCCTCAAAGATCACACATTTTTTTTGTGTGTGTGTGTGGAGTGTTGCATTCATTTTATTATGTTTTTTAATCAATTTAGTTTTTTAGCTGGAAGCTATGTAAGATATTCTTGGTATTGAAATGTGTGTAAATAAATTTAGTCTCTCATTATTATCTTTAAACCATCCACAAAAATTTAAATCCTGAGTACATTTTATTAAGACAGATAGTTTTATAATATAGTTCAGAATGTCACTTAGAAATGATTAGAATTACATAGAATGTTGGAATCAAGTTAAATGGAGTATTGACGTGGTGGTTGCATTCAGTTATCTAGAAAATTCAATTTGGTTGCACACTTTGAAGCTAGACCTTATCATATTATCTCTGATGGCTGTATGTATTTAGAGTCTTTTGCAATTAATATTAAATATATCACACAATACTCACAACAATGTAATATGAAGATTCTCATGAAGACTAGATGTTAAAAATACTAAATAAAAAATTTATCAGATGGTGTTTGCCTCTCTCAAAGCCACTTCTCTTTTCCCCTAATCAAAATCCAGTCAGATTGGCAACAATCAAGAATACAAGTACAAATGTTAATGAGGATGTGGGGAAAAGGGTTCACTCAAACATTTCTGGTGGAACTGCAAATTGGTCAACCACTAGAGAAAGCCATATGGAAATTCCTCAGAAAACTTGAAATGGAACCACCATTTGGTCCATTTATCCCACTCCTCTGTATATATGCCCAAAGGACTTGAAATCATCATGCTACAGTGATGCAGACACATCAAAATTTATAGTGCTCAATTCACAAGAACTAAGCTATGGAACCAAACTAGGTGCCCATCAACAGACAAATGGGTAAAGAAAATGTTGTTTATATTCACAATGGAATATTATTCAGCCATAAAAAGAATGCCCTTATGACAATTGACAGAAAATGGATGGAACTGGAGACTATTATGCCAAGAGAAAGAAGGCAATCCCAAAAAACCAAAGGTTGAATGTTTTCTGATATGTGAATGCTAATGCACAATAAGGAGGAGGGGTGGGGAAGAATAGAAGTTCAGTAGATTAGACAAAGGGGAAAGGAGGGAAGGAGGGAACAGAAAATAGGAAAGACAGTAAAATGAATCTGACTTAACTTTTCTCTCTCTCTCTCTCTCTCTCTCTCTCTCTCTCTCTCTATATATATATATATATATATATATTTATTTATTTATTTATTTAAATACACCACCACAGTGAATATAATTATGTCAAAATGTACTCTACTGTCATGTATAACTGAAAAGAACAAAAAACTATTTAGTTTGGGCCTCCATTCTTCCTTCATTTGTTCAGAGTCCATCTTTAGAAGGAGATTCTAATTACCATAGGACAGGGTTATTCTAACTGTGGCTCACAAAAGTTAGTAGATTGTAAAGTCAAATTGAGGGTCACATTAGCATTATTTTTTTGAATGACATAGAGTAGGAAGTTGTGATTACAAAATGCAATCACAGGATAATCCGGCTTGTGGAAGAGTGGCCCATGGACATGCCAAAGCTGAAAGGCAGGATGAACCTGACTTCTCAGTGACGCCGCTGACCAAGTGTACCCTGGCAATTCCTTACCCCTGAACTTCTTATAAGATGATACGGGTTTGGGTCCATTTGTGCTACCTGGCTTTGGATTTTGCAGCTTCAAACATCCTAAGACATAACAATTACAGTCTGATGGATTGGTACAGACACTGATACCATGACCAGTTATTCAATAAATTACATATTAAGTGATTATTGTATGTTTGATTCTAAGTGTCATGCATATAGCTGTGAAAAGGTTTTGCCCTGGCTAGTTTATATTCTAATGAGGTAGATAAGTAACAAATAGGCAAATAAGTAAATATATTCAGATTGTGACCAATCCTTTGAAGAAAATATTGACATAATAGAGTGGTTTATCAAGATAACAGGTCCTGTTTTAAGCAAGATGATTATCCATGGTCTTTCTGAAGAGAGATCAGAGCAGTCTTGGAAGGGAAGTCAGTCCTGGGAAGAATGAGGGAAAAGTTGTCACAAGAAGAGAGGTAATAAAAATTGATGAGGCTGGCTTCAAAGGCCCCTGGGATTATAGGCATGTGTCATTGCACCCAGCACTTCTTCTGTTTTTTTTTTTTTAAGAGGTACATCTAATTTCTTATTTTTTTTAAAAAAATATGTTATTGGATATGTATTTTTCTTTTCTTTTTATTTATATATCATAGCAGAATGCATTATGATTCTTATTACATATATAGAACACGGTTTTTCATATCTCTGGTTGTATACATAATATATTCATACCAATTCGTGTCTTCATACATGAACTTTGGATAATAACGATCATCACATTCAACCATCATTAATTACCCCATGCCCCCTCCCTTCCCCTCCCACCCCTTTGCTCTATCTAGAGTTCATCTATTCCTCCCATGCCCCCTCTCCCTATCCCACTATGAATCAGCCTCCTTATATCAAAGAAAACATTTGGCATTTGGTTTTTTGGGATTGGTTAACTTCACTTAGCATTATCTTCTCTAACTCCATCCACTTACCTGCAAATGCCATGATTTTATTCTCTTTTATTGCTGATTAATATTCCATTGTGTTATATGCCACATTTTTTAATCTATTCATCTATCGAAGGGCATTCTCTTTTTAAATGCTCAATTCTGGAAAGTTTGCTACCATGATAAAGGTTTTTACTGTTCCCTTAGTAATCACTCTAATATCCCCTGGAATGTACACCTCAGATGCTAGAATGTGCTGGCTTATCTATTACTTCACTGGGTTATTCCTTATTGAAGTAGGCTCTGGTCTCCAACAGCTAGCTCAGGACCTAGACATGGAAAGGATCCTTGTTAGTTGAATACTTGAATTAATGAATGAAAACTTGTAGGGGTTTTATCCATTTGGTAATGACTGATGGCTTGTGGAAAACTTAGATCCCTAAAATCTGTTCAGATCACCATGGTCCGGTGCTATCTAACCACAGACAAGAACCCAGATGCTACGGTTACATTATTTCCCCCTCATGATGTCTATTTAAGGTGCATTGCAAAGAAAATAGCTTGCCAAAATCTGTATCAATGTTAATGATCAATATCCTTGATTGGGAGATGTTTCTCATGATTTATAGGAAATTTATTTCATTTTATCGCCTTTTTTGAATTTTTAGAATTATAAGGCATCACATATATCAAGCAGTAAGTGATATTTATTTTATGTTAGAATTAGATTTTATCAATTTAGTGCGTTGATAATTCCTGTTAACTGTTTCTGAAAAAACTTCTCCTTATTCCCAGTTTTCTCCCACGTCAGTTGGTAATTGTTCTTAGGGGTCCCCATTGTCTACCTAATGTCATACTGCCAGATGACAGTGATCAAATTTATTGTGGTCTTTATTGATGTGAGTCCTTCACTAGATTATGAAACCTTTCAATGCAAGATGCAGGTCTTATTATACTTTTTACTCCAGTGTATACTACAGGGTCGGGATATTCTGAGGTCTCAATAAATCAAAATGAAAAAGGATAAAAATTGAATCCCCTCTAGAATCAAATTGTTTTATTTTCACATTATTGACTGAACCTCACTATATACTCTGTCCTCCTCCAACTCCATAATTATAACAACTTCCTCACTCATGTCCCTGACTCTTCTGCCTCCAACTGAGTTAGAAGTATAAATTTTAGCTGTAACATTTATTAAGCACTTATCAAATCCCATAACCTGAATCACAAAGTAATATAATTTTAAAATCTAATTTATTCAGATGAAATATAAATATTGACTCTGATTATATTATTCTATTTCTTACTTTAAACATTTTATAATTCTCTTTTTTTACCTTTTTTTCTATCAGTCTCTGTTTTCTAAGTCAATATACATAATAAAGTTTCCAGAGTCTTCAACATTTTAAGTTTAAATTGGATTTAAAAAAAAAAAAACCTTGAATATTCATAGCTCTATCCTACTTTTATTATGCCTGAGACTAAATGGTTAATCTGAGGATTTAACTAGCAGACCCACTCGGGCAATAGACCAAAGCTCTGTTCTGTAATCTGAACTTGATAAGTCATGAAAGTGATTTTTTGGTACTTTAAAAATTATCCTAGGACTCGGCGACTGTCGGCTGCCTGGAGGCAGCGCTTTAAGTACCTCCTCAACAACGGGGTCAGAGAGACACATGGATACGCTTAGATACGACCTGCTGAGAAACTCCTAGCAAAATTCCACTAAAGAGAGATCGGCCGGGAATCGGTAGGATTTTTGGAGGGACAGTCTGCGCTAGACGAGTGAATCTCCGCCACGCAGCGCAGAGGTCCAGACCCGCCAGCCGCTGCCCGCGCGACTCGGCGACTGTCGGCTGCCTG
>NW_026000005.1:42207456-42216212 GCF_001458135.2 Marmota marmota marmota | reverse complement strand
GGTAGAGAGAGAGGAGGGGAGGGGAGGGGAGAGGTGGGGAGGGGGGAGGGTGGAGGATGGGAAAGGCAGCGGAGCACAACAGACACTAGGACGGCAATTTGTAAATCAATGGATGTGTAACTGATGTGATTCTGCAATCTGTGTATGGGGTGAAGGTGGGAGTTCATAACCCACTTGAATCAAAGTGTCGAATATGTTATGTCAAGAAATTTGTAATGTTTTGAACAACACACAATAAAAAATTAAAAAAAAAAAAAATTATCCTACTTTCTCAGATGTGATGGGGAAAGTATTAGTATTTATTAAAGACACTGGATACTCCAGCAATAGTTGGCATCTATTGAGTGCTTATTATTGATGGGGAGTAAGGACTTGCTTTACATACAGTATCGTCCCCGGGACAATAATTATTAGGACCTGTGTGTCAAAAGAAACAGACTCCAATATCCTAGTTCAGATCTGTGAATCATATTTCCCTCCTAGGAAATCTAATAATCTACTTATTTACTTTAAGGAAGCTTTATTTGCAGGGCAAATTTGGGAACACCAAATTACCTTATTTAATATTCACACAAGAAAGGATTCAAGGAATCTTATAAAGAAAAAGAATCCAAGCTATGCCAAGAATTATGAAGGACCTGAGATTTTACCCTACCCACAATCTGACAAGGTAACCTGCCACAGTTTCAGGGATGCTAGCAGAAAACACAAGACTCTTAGGTCAGAGACAAAGAACAGTTGATTACTTGAATATGCAGCAGTAGCAAGAGGGTCAGAATTTTCTTCTGCCTGTTCCTTAAGCCTCAGTTTACATAGGGCAGCATGATACTGGAGAGCCACGTGTTGCCTGTGTAAGTACTGGGTTACATTGCAGGAGAACCATGAAGTTGCTCCAGTGGGGGACAATGTCTCTTTCTTTCTAAGCTCTTTGCTCTACCAGCATCTTTGAAAAGATATTCTGGCACCAAAATAATCAGGGCCACACGTAAGGTATGTGGGAACAACACAAGAGGACAACAGAGAATTGCCACTCAACAAACTGGACTTTGCCTTAGGTAAGAGGAGTAAATAAAGGTCCAGAGGAAGGCAAAGATGGAAAATGCAAAGACAACATCAGTAAATGTCTGAGTTTTGCAGGATGCTGGAATATACCAGTCATGCTTCCATTCAATGAGTTGGATAATTTAAGTGAAGAACTCCTGGTAACTGAATGTGGATCCTGTCTCTGTGTCTTCCCATAGAGCACAAGGTACCATGGACATACGGCCATTCCAAGCTATCTTAAATGTTCATAACTAAAAATGAACATCTCCATGCACAGGTTTGAGAGATATATAGATCTTCAGCGACTGGCAACTTAGTACACTGTACATAGCATGCCTTGGAGCCAAATGACATCAGGCAAATTTCAGAAACAAAATGATGAATGATGGGAAGGAACCTGAAAGTACATGACATCAATAACAACAGAAATATGTGATTTAAAGTTTATCTGATTAAATTAATTATATCTTGGAAAATAATGATGTTCAAACAACTCCACTAGAAAAAGCGGTAGATTAAGTCTTGGGAAATCTCTCGTTCTGCCTCCCTATTTTTTTTTTAACTGCAGGGGATGAAATCACACATAAAGTCGTTGGCCTTTTTCATATCTAACTCCCTGAAGTTTCTTACTTAGAAAATTAAATGCTTCCAGTTTTGTTTTGTTGGCAAGTGTGTTTTTCATCTCTATTTATTTCACATTTTCTTATCTTTACACTACCCTGTGCCAAAAGTATTGCAAATGCACATTAATACATACCATCTGGAACATTCATCTCAAGAAGAGGAAAGGAAACTGCGAGGCCTGATGAATTCCACCCAGGGCCTTCATCCAACATCTTCCTCTATCAGATTCCATAGGGCAGAGCGGGTCTCTCCAGATCTACTCTAAGTGCCTTTCACCCTCTTTCTGTCTACAATGAAAAGCTCATTCACATTCTGAGGAGTTTCCTGGATATTTTAGGGAGTGGTAAAATTTCCAGCTGGCCTTTGAAATTAAGTAGCTTTGGAACCAGTGGGAATTTCGTCACGACTCATGAAATGGGAAGGGAGATGTAGCAACAGTGCAGAAGTACTGCTCAGTCTCCAGGTAATCTTGACCACATTTTCCACCACTATCAAAACCTGGAGTCCGGTTGGAGACACATAGTTTGACTTATTTCATCTTCTTTGAATTACACTATTCCCTCAATATCTGTTGTAAACATAATTTTCATACAAAGTACAGATTAAAATTCAAATAGAAGTTATCACATCCTTGAAAATAACAAGAGTAGTAGTGCTAAAAGAGGAGCTATTAATTAATAAAGGAGCTATATAATTTAGATTCAATTTATTTTCTAAGAAAATGTTATGTCAATAAAGGAATTGGTGTTATAGAAATCGAAATATTTGTGCAAACCAGATGAGAGACTACTAGACTTAGATATATTTCAATCCCCAAGGGAAACATGCTTCAGTTCACGTTTGTATAAATTTCCTTTATAATCATGTAGTGAACAACTAAATATACAAATATTTCCTGAAGAATCTCCAAAAGTAAAATAGACATGAAAATTTTCTGTAAAAGAAAATCTCTATTTTCCTGTAAAAGATTTTTTTTTTTTACTTAGATGTAGTTGCATAGAATATTTTAACCCAGACCCTCATTTAACAGAATTAGGTTTGAAGAAAAAATGCACTTCTGAAGTCTATATTTTTCTAAATAATGGCTGGCAGGAGGGATCATTTAAAATCTGAAGATATGGGCTCATTCTATTGAAATAGGTCTCTGGCCATTTTACCTGTCATGGATTAAAATGTTAATTGTGGAAGGGAGGACCCTTTCTTTATATTCTAGGATTCTTCCCAAAGCACTCAATATTCCATTACTGAGGAGGCAGTGATGAAGGTAGTCGCTACTGTCTGGGGGGAAAGCCTTAACTCCAAGTCATGGTCCTATCTCCCTTCTAGAAAGATTTGGGGAGTGTTGGGTTGACAAAGTGACTCAGGCTGAAGGAGAGTGCTCAAATCAAGACACAAGGATATTCCCTGAAAATAAAGAATCAAAATCATGTACCCAGGTGAAGTCTTGCTCTTTATTCCACACGTGCCATCACTCTGCCGTAGCATCTGACATGATTCAAAGTGCTGCAAAGGAGATGTATGAGGCCTTCATTTTTCCCATTTTATTTTATTGTTTGGTTCATTCCTGGGAAACAATGACAGTTCCCATAACTTATCCATTGCACTGACATTTGAATTGGAGAGGGGAGAGTCAAGGAAGTATCTCTCCTCTGCAGTGAAAGAAATGTGCCCAGGATGCAGACATGCCCCTGCTAATGTGTGATTTAGGTAGAAAGGCCATTTCTCCCTCCCGGCTCTTCCTATCTTTCCTCTTTCTCTTCCTACATCTTCTTTCTGTTCTCTTCTGGCCTCTATTCAAAATAATGATGATTGAATCAAAAAATGCCCGTCTCACTTGATGCTAACTGGGAGAGGCTGCACAGAAATGGTGGCACATCTTGCATCATGACCCTTCCCTTTCCTTCTCCTACACTCTCCTCCTATTTCTCGCCTTCTTTATCTTCTTCCTTTGCAACAGCACTGAGGCATGCCATTGGTGGAGATTACTCTAAGAAGAAAAAACAAAAAAAAAAAGTGATTTGGGAATCCAAACTGCTTGAATTTAATTTTGGTTCCATTTTTACTGAAAGTGTGATCTCAGGCCAATCACTTAACATCCAGAAGCAACCAGGACTGAGAGCACCCCTCTCATCAAATTATGGAGATTTAAATGAGGGAGTGAGTACAGCTCGTCATTAACTTGATTCTTATAAAAAAGGCCATTCATGTCAATTTTAAATCATTACAGGCATAATATTTCCTTCTATTGTAATTTTGTGTTTCAATCCCAGGGTTTTGATTTTGTAACCTGAACTTGGATTATTGGATGGGTTTCTGCAATTCAATGGGCAAACATGAAGGTAGTGAAAAATCACTTTGCAAATATTGTCATATAGAGTAAGAGGAAAGATTTCCTTTAAAGTTGACATGATACAGTCACATTTCCTTCCTAAGTTGTATTTCTGTATTTTATGTGTACATCTGAAGTCTCTTTTGTTGTCTTGTAACTATAACAATATGATACATTGGAGTGTGTATCAGGAAACAGACATCATAAATAAGCTCAGTGTTTTCAAAGATGACAATTTTAAATGTGAAAGCTGTGGATAAAATGAAATGAAGGAAATATGCAGCTATTAAGATGGAAGAAACTAGGAAACATTTGGATTTAATTCCATCTTGGATCCATTCCACCAAAGTTCAACATAATATAAGGCCTGAAGCAAATTGTTCCTCTCCTTTGCTTTTATTCTTTTAGTCTTCTTTGTACTTTTGCACCATAAAATTATGTTAATGCCGCATATTTTTAAAGGATCATATTTCGGACCAGTTAGTAATATTACTTTTTCTTTTAGAGATTTAAGAAAAAGAAGAGAGAAAAACAAACTTAATTTTAGGCTTAGATGCATCTGGTGGGAGTTGTTTAAAGTATCAAAACACAAGACAGCCAGAAAGGGTTTGTGCTTGCAGGCTGCATTTTGAAGGACTAACTCTGAGCTGGGAAACTGCTCTTGTAAAACATTTACTAATGGTTATTCCAAAGAAATCTCCCTGGTCCAGAATGGCAAATGTGTCCACTTGGAAAAGGGTGGAGCAAATAATGGTCTGCTATTGGGGACATGAATCTAATTGGTAACTGTTATTTATAACCATGGTTTTGCCTATGAAAAAAGGAACTGAGAAAATCAATTTGATGATGGATAGAATGATACTGCTCATCCTTGTCCATCAGCAGAATCCCAAAGGTTTGCATATGCAAAACAATATCACTTCAAATCTGAAACTATTTTTTTTTTGAGGATTGTAGGAAGATTAAAGCCACAGTGAGAAAGAATACACTTGGAAATGAGTTGACACTATGCTTGCAAAAGAGATTTAATCTCCAAGTTTCACAAATGTGCAGCTAAACATTTCCTAAGAAAATTGGAATACTTTCAACTAGATCTATTTTAGAACATTTTTAAATATATCATTTTTCTAGTGATCATATTTGTAAGAGAAATCATGGAGTTGTTTTACAACATATGAAATCATATCAACTCACCCTTAACTGAGATAAACACTTGGAGACAAATAAAATTTAATGTCCTTGGAATTGCCTAAATAAAGCTATTTGTAACAGCCATCGGAGCAGTAGCCATATGACCATAGCATACAAAGTGCTTTTTGCATCATACAATAAGAATTTATTGAATATGATTAAAGCAGCAAAATAAAGATTTCCAGAAATTTCTAGAAGTAATTGAGGATCTGTTATATTTTGGGTAAGCATTGACTTGCATTTAGGCATTATGGATATGCATGTGTGTGTACATATGCATGCATGGGGACATATTTACATGTACGTGCATTATCTCTATGTGAGATAAAGATATTTGAATGTGAGTGTAACGTTTAAAAAAAGTTTAATATGCTTTGCTTTGCCTGCTACATATATGCAGAGAGAGGATGCTCAACAAAGCCAATAGACAAATTGCTGACTTTTATTCATGTCCATAAATAATGGAGCACAATTATACTTTATTTTTCTTGTTTTATTAAAGAATTTTCTCTGTGAGTAAAAGGATTTCATTAAAATATTAACATGTTGAAAGTGGATTTCAGAGCAAAATTTAACCTTTAAACTACAACAAGCAATTATTTTGACTATAAATTTAAGACAATGTATACATATTGAGAAACCATCTTGTCCATCTGATCACAAATCTACCCCAGATTTTTTCTGATGGCCAAAATTTTTACCACTGCTTTGCAAAGTCTCATTTTCTATATGAATGTGAACTGATGTAAAAGATTTTTCCATCAAGGAAAACCAGAAAGTAGAAGGTAACAAAGCACAAAAAGCTGTATAGTCATTTTTAAATCTTTAATGATACAATTAATAGCGCCTTATTTTGTTTATGTCTTCTCTGTTGCTCATAGAAAATTTTACTCTGAATCAACTGAATCTTTATGACTTTTTCAATCAAATAATTCTACGAAAATGTCAATTACCCATTCTTAATAATTGACATGTAGCAGCTATTTTCACAAATCTTTCTGTTGTAGGATTAAGACAGATGCAAAGTGACACAGCATCTCTGAGCATTTGACCCCTAGGAAAGCATAATATTTTGAAACGTTTTTCTCTAACTATTTGTCACTAACCTAATGGATTATTCTCCTGTAGCATTTTATTCTGTCCTTAGCCATCTTCCTCTTCTAAGCTCATCTCATAAATTATAAAATCAATGGCACAGCTTGTCTGGCACACAGAAAATTGATAGCTTCCCTTTCTTATATTAGCATAATCTGCCAATTTATTATGAAAGATTGAATGACATGCTTGTGATTAGAACTGGTCAAGATAGGTCACTTGAAAACTTATTGATGGTGTGTAAGACACGAGTTTTTAATTAAAATATAGAACTGGGATGGCTAGCCAAACATCACGTTCTCCTTACTCATCACATTTTTTGCATCATGTGTTTGCTTATTTATATTATTTAAAATTAACACTGATGAGTCAGGTTAATGTACAAAAGGCATGTCCTACAGAAAAAGCATGGTCCTCTGCTTAGGGCAAGCAAAAACACATTTAGAAGCATTGAAAATGATACCTTGAATGGGATAAATGTTTATCAGATTTACTGTCCGTTTTCAACTTATTCCTGTACGGTTTGCTTAGTACCCACTCAATTGTTTTAAGCAAGATCGGATCCCCCACTTTCACCCGTTTCTTTCACCAAGTTAATGACTTGGGCAAGAGATTCGCGGCCCCAATTGCACAATTTCCTTAGGGTTATTGTGATGACAAAGGGTGTTGTGAAATTCTCAGAGTGAAATTAATTGCAATGTGGCTTAATTTTTTAAAGTGTAATGTGCACCATAAAATGTTCTGAGACAAGGCTTGGCGGATGAAGAGGGAGGTTCTGAATCTGGTGAAGGATTACAGGGTTTCAGGACTGCAGGACTGGAGCGGTTGGCAGTGACTTCTACTTTCAACCCACAGACATCTGCGGCAAGGGCATGAGATGAAAAGCCACGCATGGTCTCTATAATTTATACTGCCACAGCATTCCATCGAGCCACACTCTGCAGTCACAGAGAGCTCACACGTCCTTTTGTTTGTTCAGATGAATTCTCGAAAGCCTTCACTATGCACTCCTCTTACCTTGCAGGAGGGTTTTGCTGCTTTTTGATGCTTTTGTGATTGGGGTCTGGCTTTGTTTGCTGTTGCTTGTTTGTTTGATTTGAAACATGATCTCTGATTTCCAAGCACCCTCTTTCTCTTCAAGTCTCAACAGACCCTATTTTAAATCTGTAATATGTATCCCACATGTTGAAGAAACCTCTCCTCATATGTAAAATGGTCCTGTGCTGTGGACTCTGGGCTAATGGAGAGCATTTTAAACTCCCCGGAATATGATTTTAGGGTAGAAGAAACTGCATAGAGATCAGTCCCTACTCTCCTCCTAATTAGAACATCTGACTGCAGCTGCCACTTCTCCCAGTCTCTACCACCCCAGCCCTGGTCTCTCTCTGTCTTCTCTGGGAGTCCTGGGTCACCCACAAAGGGAGTCTTCCATTTATCATCTCTAACCACAGGTTTCATCAGCTCTGTTTTCATAGAAGGCAAAACTTAGAAATGTTCTTTATTATCATCTAATTCAATGTCCCCATTTTTATGACTAAAGGAAATGAGAGTCAGTCAAATTTCACAGCCTTCCATGAACTTTCGGGAACAATTAGTGAAATAGGTGAGATAAAAATCTCATTCTTTAGACAAAAGTCACTTCTGAGTATCACCCCTCATTTTTTTAATATAATTATATGTTTATTTCAAACGCTTATTAGTACATTAGGAATAAATGAGGGGCAAACCTGAAAATACTTTGGTAGTCACTATAACCAAATCAGATATTTGCATTTTTGGAACCAAGTCACTGTGAAAAGTTGGAATAACAGAAAGTGTGTTTTGATACACGATATGATAGATGCTAAGTAGACAAAGTGCATCCAGTCATAAGTAAGCCAGAAAGTGGACCAGTCAAAAATAAGACAAGGGCAGAAGAGGAGCAGCGGCTTGCTGACAGGCAGAGCCCCCCCCTCCCCCTGCGCTGGCAAGGTAGAGGGAACTGTGACCATCCACAGAGCAGGCCCAGCGGCCTGCTGAGGGGCAGAGCCGCCCCCCACCCCCTGCGCCTGCCAGGTAGGCGGAACGGTGACCACCGGCAGAAAAGGCCCAGTGGCCCACGGCTGAACAGAGCTTCCAATCACTCCTGCAAGGTAGGCGGGCCTGCGACCCACCAGCAGAAGAGGAGCAGTGGCCTGCTGAGAGGCAGAGCCGCCCCCTCCCCCTGCGCTGGCAAGGTAGAGGGAACTGTGACCACCCACAGAGCAGGCCCAGCGGCCTGCTGAGGGGCAGAACCGCCCCCCGCACCTGCCAGGTAGGCGGAACTGGGACCACCAACAGAAAAGGCCCAGTGGCCCGCAGAGGGGCAGAGCTTCCAATCACTCCTGCAAGGTAGGCGGGCCTGCGACCCACCATCAGAAGAGGAGCAGAGGCTTGCTGAGAGGCAGAGCCGCCCCCTCCCCCTGCGCCGGCAAGGTAGAGGGAACTGTGACCA
>NW_026000005.1:42199631-42202113 GCF_001458135.2 Marmota marmota marmota | reverse complement strand
CAGACACTAGTATGGCAATATGTAAATCAATGGATGTGTAACTGATGTGATTCTGCAATCTGTATATGGGGTAAAAATGGGAGCTCATAACCCACTTGAATCAAAGTGTGAAATATGATATATCAAGAACTATGTAATGTTTTGAACAGCCAACAATAAAAAATTAAAAAAAAAAGATAGTGACTAGCCTTCAAAGTATTATTAAGAAAATAAAAGAATATTCTCAACCCTTAATATGTTTGAGGGACTTGAAAAAGTGAGAAGTTTGTAGACACATTATGCTACTGAAATCTGTGAACATTAAAATGTCTAAGTAATTACATAATTATATTCTAAGTAGCAGAAGTATTTTTTTCCAACTACTTTTTAAACTTTGAAATTTTTATGTTTTAATTAGTGGCTTTCTTTTAAATGTTGCAAATGTTTGTTTAATCATCTGTATGATAAAAAATTATTGGAGTTTGTTCTGTTGACTTTCTGTATTAAAAAGCTGATAAAAAAAAAAAAAAGATTGGAAAAAAAAATATAAGAGACAATAAAAATCAAAAGATGATTCCCCCAAAAAAAAAAAAAATAAGACAAGCAAGAACCAAGAGGTACACAGTTCTTCCCCTGGTAGTGTCTCTGGCTAGTTTTATATTTTCAGAGATGATTGTGTCCAGACAAATAATTCAAAATGTCCTTAACCAGAGAAGAATGCATGCAAACTTCAGGTGTGACTTACACAAGAATTATCTTCTTGGAAATATTTTGTGAAATGATAGGAGAGTACATTGTAACTATGTGATGAGGTGGTCATGTGGCTCATGGGATTTCCATAAGTTGCAAATGGATCTTTCCAAAGTCTTTCTGCATTTCTATATTTGGGATCTCTTATAAACAAGAGGACCTCGCCTGGGCTTTTCAAGCACATTTTTTTTTTTATGATTATGCTGCATCATGCATGGTATTACTTGCAGCTGAATGCACCCCAATATGGTCTAATTATACAATATCCCAGTAAAATGAGCCTATTAGGATGAAAGGCCCAATTCAGGCAGAATGAGTCAAATGTGCTCCTCTGAGTTAATTCCATCCTGAAATGTTGCTACTTGACTTGTCCAGGCACATTGAATCCCTAGTCCTGTCACAGGATTGACTAGGTAACTTTGTGTCATTTGCAGTAGTTGGCCCTGCTCTTCTGTTCATTCTCTTTCATTTTCCAAATTCATAGATCTGAGCATATGGCTCTTGCATCATGGTTTTTACATCATGGTTTCTGCTAAGGACGGAATCATTTTTGGCTTGGTTTTATTGCATTTGAGGTATATCAAATGAAAGTAGTCTGCTCTTTAGTGCATCATTGGGAAATTGTTTTACATGCATATCTTGTTAATCATGAACTTTAGGAATATGAATAGTGTGCTATACTATGTTTTATAGACTGAACTGCAGTGACTTCAAATTTAGGCTTTAGTTTTGTAATAAATGGTAAAAAAAATGTCAGCAAGTAATGTGGAATATTGCTAAAATCACTGAACTTGACATTTGCCTAGAAGGAAAATGAGAGGATATATCTTTTGAAAGATAAGTCCTTTTATCATGCTTCCTGTAAGATTGTTTTTCTCATACTTTTGGAAATTTATCCTTGTGGACTTCAGTCTTCCCTACCAGATATCCCCACAGACCGCCTCTTGATGTAAGATCGTACATCATGAAGAACACGGCTGTGACATCAGAAAGACCTGGATTCGATCCTAAGTTCTGCCCAGACTTTTGAAAAGTTATTTAACCTCTTCAAACTTCAGTTGTCTAATCTGTGAGGTGGAGATTTGATACTTAAGTTGAGGGAAGCTGTAATGTCAAATAAAAACCACATTTTCATAGCCCCAGTGGGTGGTACACTGAATCAGAAGCAGCACTAGCCCTGCTATTTGACTGAAGAATCTATAAAAATAAAATACATATTATTGAGTAGAACTTCTTAAGGCCTAAAAACTTCCATGCATTCATTTGTTAAAAAATCCTTTATTGAACAACTCAACATGTGACCATAGTTTTAGGAGATGGAAATACTATCAAGAATTAAGGCAGATACACTCCTCTTCCTATGACTAATAAGAAAGGAATATTTTAAAGTTTTACTCATTTTTTGCATATTTATATAATACAACATCTAAGCATTGTTCTAAGGACTTTATAAATATTAATTCACTTAAGTCCTATAATAATTCCATGAGTTAGGTCCTATTCACATATTATTTTATTTTTTAATTTTTTAAAATATATTAGCCTGGCTGGGAGCAGTGGCACACTCCTGTAATCCCAGTGGCTCGGGAGGCTGAGGCAGGAGGATCAAAGCCAGCATTAGCAAAATTGAGGTGCTTAGCAACTCAGTGAAACCCTGTCTCTAAATAAAATACAAAATAGGGCTGGGGATGTGGCTCAATGGTTAAGCACCTCAGAGTTCAATCTCCGGTAACTGCCACACCCCCCCCCCCCC
>NW_026000005.1:42091393-42199612 GCF_001458135.2 Marmota marmota marmota | reverse complement strand
ATAAGTTATATTCCATGTATGTATAATATGTCAAAAATAAAATTAAAATGTATTAGCCTTTTTATTATATATTTTTAAATTTTATTTTTGACATATTATACATACATGGAATATAACTTATTCTAATTAGGATCTCATTCTTGTGGTTGTAGAGGATATGGAGTTTCACTGGTGGTGTATTCATACATGAACATAGGAAAGCTATGTCTGATTCATTCCCCTGTCTTTCTGTTATATTTTATATGTGTGTTCCCCAAAAGCTCACGAATGAGACAATGCAAAAAGGTGTGGAGGAGAAATGATTGAGTCATAGCCTTAAGGTAATCAGTGAATTAATTCCCTGATAGGGATTAACTGAATGGTAACAAAAGTGGAAGGGTGTGGCTGTAGGAGACGGGAACTGAGGCATGGCTTTGGGGTATATATTTATATCTGGCAAGTGGAGACCTCTCTGCTTTCTGATCCTCATGTGAGCTGCTTCTCTCTACCACACTCTTCTTCCATGATGTCCTGCCTCACCTTGAGCCCAAGGAATGGAGCTGACCTATGGACTAAGAGCTCTGAAACCGTGAGCCCTCAAATAAACTTTTGCTTCTCTACAATTGTTCTGGTTGGGTCCTTTTAGTCACAACAGTGAAAAAACCTGACTAAAACACTTTCCTAATCCCATCACCCCTCCCTCCCCTTCATCCCCCTTTGTCTTCTCCACAGAACTTATTTTCCCCTAACCCCCACAAAAACATACTCTTATTTTACACCCGAGGGACTCACACAGAGGAGATTGGTCGTGTGCTCTAAGCTACATTGCTATTAGGGAGGGAAGCGGGAATAACCCCCGATAGACTGGTTCCTAAGTCCATGCTCCTAGCCTCTTAGCTATTCTGCTAAGGAAATTTAATGTGGCTAATTTTGATTATAATATGTGGTATAAAGAAGAGGCACAGGGTACTATAATATGAGACTAGCAATATCTGTCCCCAGATGACTTTTTGAGTCTCTAAAACACTGTGTTCCATGGAGTCCGTGATTCCTTGAGCCTCCTTCTGTGAGTCCTTTCACCACTGGTAAAACCTCGTGAACTGGGAACTGAATGAATGTTGTTGCTGATTACTAGCCTGCTGGATCTGCAAAGAAAAGGAAAGTGGCCCAAGCAATTAATTTTAAATATTATTTTGCAAGAGCTACAGTAATTTAGAAAAAAACATGGCAGAGCCCGATACCATCAGCCTTCCAACTAGAAATCTCATTGAATAAAAACATTATCTGTGGACCTCGTATACATCTTTAAACACGATTACCAAAAAATAAAAAAAAAATATTCAGGAGTGTTGTGACCATGGCTAACTGTGTGTTCAGTAGCTTGCTTAAAATCAATGCCAAGATAGAAACATTGCTCTAGATTAACTCACAGGAAAAGTGACCCAGACTATTTTTATTTATTTTTGAATTATCTTACACATTTAAGCACTTATCTTATTATTCATACAACACAAGTAATCTCTAGTTGAAAAGAAAATTAATCTTTGCCAGAAGGCATGCTTCTTTATATGAAAACATGTCTGTATGATTCACTGTTATTTGTCTGACTCATTTTTGCCAGGAACATAGTAGGTGCTGAGTAAGTATTGCTGAGATACTGAATTTTAAAGAATATTATTATTATTATTATTATTATTATTATTATTATTATTACTATTATTATTTACATCAATACTAGTCAGCCAGGGAAGTCTGAGTGTGAACAGCATGATGTCATTAAAGCTTAGCCTTCACATCTGGATTCTGGTCCAAACTTTGCTACCGACTTGGCTTGTGGTCTCAGGTGAACTACTTCATCTCCTTCTCCATTTGTGGAAGACCTCTGGACTGATAAAGTTCACAGGCAAGAATTCCCTTGATGACTTGTTCTCAATTTTAGCTTACCAGGGGTTTATAACTTCATTTTTTACTGCAATTAATACCTTTGTCTTGTCATGGGCGGAGAAACCTGGTGTGTGAGCAAAGCCACATACACCAAAAGAATGCACGTATGTATATTCCCTTTGGAAGAAGTGCTTGAAGGTTTGGCATAACTGGTTCACTCTACCCCTGATTAGAATGCTGACTCACCAGATGACTAACACATCAGATACTTGTCTTGGGCCAGCCCTGGTTGACTCATAATCTATGGTTCAACATGAAGATCTTAGCTCCTTTGATCTTCTTTTTTTACAAGCATTTCAAAGAAGATAACACCCTATGAACCAGCAGAGCCAACTTGACTGCTACAGAGAATGTACCCGATTGTTATTATTCTGATTCATTAAAGAAGAGGTTACCAAATAGTATCAGAGTCTGGAAAATCACGATCAGATTTGTACCTTGTAGAAATTATAATCCGTTGGGTAGCTTTGAAGAAAGAAGCATCTGTAAGTATGATACAGATTATAATAAATAATCAAAACCTTATAAACCTTAGACATAGAAAACCAAACTTCAAAGATGAGCCCCTTCTTTTGCTGTCCCATAATCATATGACACTTTTGATTTTTATGTGGTCACAGATTATCATCTTTGGAAGCAGCACAGAGTTTGATGTGAAGATTATTTATCAGAGATCAACACCTGGCGAAGGGAGGGGAGAAGTTTGGGAAAAGACAGAAGTTAAATTCTGAGGCAAGACGAAAAGAACCTTACTCAGGTGCAAAGGGGACTTTGGAGCATACGTACCTGAATGACTTGGCTCTTGGTGAGTCAAATTATTGGGCTTTGGCATCTCCCGGAGGTCAGTGCAGGGATCCAGGTTACTGTGGGAAGGTCTTGACCTCAGCTGGGTGACATCTGTGGCTCCAAGGACCCTGAAGGAGCTGACAGCCCTACCAGCTATGGAGGCCACAGCTGGTATGGGATCTGGGAGGAAGACCTCTCTATCTACCAGGCATATCCAACTGTGAGTAAACTTTAAGGAGAAAAAGAGAGAATATGGCCTAATTTCTATGAAACAAACAATTACTTGAGAATAAAAATGCTATTAACTCTTTAGTATGAAGGTTTGCCAGGGAATAGTGTAAAGTCCTTGCCACCAAGGGCTTTGTTCTCTGAACTCTGTGTAGTAGATGGTGTCTACCACCTAATTCAGAACAAATTTCATGGCTATTGTACAAATTTCTCTGAGTAGGGTTACTAAATGAAATACTCAAGCATATGAAAGATCATAGAGAATAATAACCAATTAAAATATTAGTTTCACCTTTTCTAAGGCTAGCTGATATTACAGGTGCTACTGTCCTTTCCTATCAAGGAGTCACATTAACAGAAAACCCTGACTCTGTATCAACTACAGGAATATAAACAGTACTGCTGTCATATACTCTGGAACAATGACACATTAAAAGGGACAAAAGGTTTAGAATATCTTCCTTAGGATAAGAGGAGAATTAGATACCTATTTAACACATTGAAAATGCCATTGTTCAGTTGTCTCTGTCCATGTATTTTTATTTAACTATACAAGTCCTAGATATTTAGTTTTTGGGAAACTTGTCTATAATTTGAAATAGAATTATAAGATTGTAGAAAAAATGGGGGGGGGATTGGCAGCAAGCAAACTGCTAAACTGCACATAATTGAAGATGACAGATTCCAAGGCTCAGTGAATGTTATGCTTTCTGTATGTGTCAAATAGGGTATGAAAAAGAGGTAAAAATGTCAGTGGGGAAAAATACATGTAGTTTTCTAAAGGAGGGATAACATTGTGCGCATCTTGTTTTTCAACCACTGAGTCATTTGCTTTCGGCATGGCTTGTCATATTTCATGAAAAGCATTTCGCTTTCTGAAAACCCAACAGAAGATAACAACAATACTTGGGAATAAGGAGAATTAAAAATTCAATGTCACACCTCGATGCTAAAGCTGTTCAGGTAACAAGCCATTGAAAATAAGAAAAAAATGCTTCCTGTTTTCTTCAACCACTTCATTGAAGTTTGATTGTCATATAAAAATCTGTGCATGTGTATATTGATAAATTGGAGGTAAGCATACACTCATGGAGATAAGTATTCATAATCCATGTGATACACCTTATCCCTCCCTTTCTTCTTCCTTCCTTCCTTTTCTTGTTATAAGAACATTTAACATACAATTTAACTTCTTAGAATATTCTAAGTATATGAGTGTTGTTAACGGTAGGCACTACATTATACAGTAGATCTGTAGGATTTATTCATCTCTTAAATGAAATTTTGTACTATAATCAATGTCTTCCTTTGCCCAACTACAATTCTACTATGATTTTAGGAGTTCAAAATGCTTAGATTCCTTATATAAAATTAGTGTTTGTCTTTCTGCTTCTGGTTTATTTTACTCAGTGCAATGCCCTCCAGATCCATGTTGTTGCAAGAGGTAGAATTGCCTTCCATGTTTTTGGCTTACTGATATTCCATTGTGGGTATGTACCTCATACACCCTCCATCCACCAGTGGACATTAGATTGCTGCCATATTTTAGCTATTGTGAATAATAATGCAATGGGCATGGGATATGGGAGCATAGCAATCTCTTTGATATATTGATTTTATTTTTCTTGAATATAAACATCATATAATTACTGGATCACATGGTAGTTATACTTTAAATTAGGTGGGAATATTAATTGGTGAAACTACTATGGAAAACAGACTCCGCCTATCTCTCTCTCTTTATACACACACACACACACACACACATGTTTATATAGTAGTCTTTCTCTATATATACATACACACACATATATAGTCTTTTTCTTCTTTCCTTCTTTTATTTCAGTCTTGTTTGAATAAAGAATATAGTTGCAAAGCAAAGTAGCTCAAGAGAGACCAAGAGTAATCAAATTCTAAATCTTCTTGAAGATCAATGATATTTGTATAAATCAATCCTCCTAATAAATAAGGAATGCCTTAAATGAAAAGTGTTATGTAGCTAAATTGACATTTATATTTGAGTCAATAGTAATTAATATATGTGCAGAAAATAGGATATATGTTAAATATGTCTCTGTCAACATGAGAAGATGGATTGAAAAAGAAATTTAATTATCTGTTTGTAATCTATAACACATATAAAATAAAACCAGTTTTATTCTTTAGCTAAAATAATTTCCCAGTTGATTATTAATCAATCTACATATTGAGATCAGAATCTATTTTTAAATAGTGTATTTTGACTTATTAATATTATTATTCAAATGCTCCTATGAATATTCTTAAGTGGTAAATTTTGATGGTAAAATTACACAAATGAGAAATAATACATGCACAAAAATGTATATTTATGTCATCTCATTATTCTATCATGTCATGTATTTAATTTGCTTTTGCTCTCCTTTTACATACTCATCTAATTCCTCACGTTTAAATGATTGAAACATCTGCAATATCATAATAAATATGATATCCAGAATTTTATTTGCTTGCTGCTTTCTGTAATCATTGACTGGTTTCACCAAGTAATCCCAAGAGTAATATCTTGAAAATTTTTCTTTCATAGATTTAGAGTTTTATAACCCGTTTTTGGAAAAGTACTATCACATAAAATAAGAAGACATCAGGAAAAAATAAGAAAATATGAGATGAACATTTTTTCTTTCATTAGTGATGATTTTATGGTTATTAAATTAAATTACAAGAAAAAATTCTGTCTATTTTCACAGTATTAGTACTTAGGGCAACACTGTAGGTTCTGCTTTGAATACCAAAAGTCATGAGCCTCAGCTAACTCATTTATTCTGCTTATATTTCTTTTTGTGTGTATATTTAAGTTTTCAGATGAGATAATTTGAATAGGTTAACTGTTAGAATTCCTCTTCATTTTAAAATCTAAAATTTAACTTTTACCATGTTTTATAAATATGAGCCTCTGCAATGCAACAACTCCTCACATGAGCAGGATAGTTACAGAAATCATATAGCAACTAGAAGTTAATTATTAGATTAACATCTGGAATGTTTCTCTAATACACCAGTTATTCAATCATTAGAAAATACTAATTTTAATATTAATTAGATCCAATTTTATCTCTTCTTGAAGATTTACTGGTAATGATATAGATGACTTGTGTTCCCTCAAAATTCACACGGAGGAGTTCTATCCCAGTAATGTTCTGTACTTGGAGATCTTGTCTTTGAAGGGGCAGTTCAGGTCAAATAAGGTCATAAGGGCTGGCCCTACTCTGTGAGGACTGGTGGGCTGATGAAAAGAGGAAAAGACACTTTTTATTGTTTGTGCACAGTAGAAAGATCTTGGGAAGAACTATACAGAAGGTAGAAGTATACATGTCAAGGAGAGAAGCCTCACCCACTTCACAGTAACCTCCAAAAATGGAAAATAATTTTGTGTTGTTTGAGACACTCTCCCATGGTATGTTGTTACTGCAGCCTTAGCAAACTAATACTAGCAGATAATCCCCCCAAATCCAAACAAGCATACTTGTTTGTGTATGTTAGTATAGCTTTCTGCATTAATTGTCATTTTGACAGTTATTGCTGATACCTATGAATCTATACACGGTGATTTTAAGTGTACAGTTTGATACAGTTTGTTAGTTATGTACAATTGTTTAATCATCATCATAATCAAAATACAGGATACTTTGTTTTTCCTGCTTCTTTGTAGGATATTTGATAAAATAGACCATGAACCCTAGCATCAGGCAACCACTAATTTGCTTCCTGTCACAATATCTGCCTTTCCTAGTCTATCACTCTTATGTAACCAAACAATACATTGATAAAGTAATTGGTTGATTGTGTTTGTTTTCTTTTCTCTAACATAACTTGAGATTCACCTGCATATATTTTCCACTTTTTTCACTTTCAGTTTTGAAAAACATTCTATAGTATAGTTTACAACAAATCATTATCCATACATCAATTGATGGCCTTTGAAAGAAGAAATTATGGAAGTGATTTTATTGCATAGATTGCATTATGATTTAGAAATAATTGGCCCTCCAAAAGCTCATGTGTGAGACAATGCAAGAAACCTTAGTGGTGAAATGATTGGGTTATGAGATCCTGAACTTATTAACTGCATTTGTCCCCTGACAGGGATTAACTAGGTGGTAATTGTAGGTGGTAGGATGTGGCCAGAGGAGCTGGGTTATTGAAGATGTGCCTTTGAGGTTTATATTTTGTTCTTGTTGAGCAGAGCTCTCTCACTCTCTCGTTCTTTCTCCGTTTGTTTCTGCCTCTTGGTGGCCATGTCTTGACCTGCTTTCTTCTGCCACATATTTCTGCCATAATGTTCTGCCTCACCTCAAGTCCCAAGGAATGGAGCCGGCTATCTATGGACTGAGATCACTGAAACCATGAGCCTCAAAATAAACTTTTCTTTCTGTAATTGTTATTGTCAGGTCTTTTGGTCACAGCAGTGAAAAGGCTGATTAAAACTGTGTATGTTTATCTCCATGAATGTATACTTATTTCCAAATTCATCCATGTATATACATATCGTATCTTTGGCATGACAATCAGAGTTCAATAAATTTGTTGAAGAAATAACTACTTGTTCAATTTTTAAAGACTTGCTAGTTGAACAGTTTTAGCATTGAGGTTTTAAATAAATTTTTAATTCTCTTTTGGTTTGGATTTGTGATTAATATTGTTAAGAAAATCTGCCTTAGAAATTTTTGTGTGTATGTTGTCAAAACTGTTGGGCAAATACCGAAGAGTAGGATTGCTGACCTGCATGGAACTGTGTACCCTTTTGCATGCCCAACAGCAATGATGAGATTTCTAGTTGCTTCACATCCTTACCAACACATGGTATGGTCACTAGCCTGTCTAGTGGGTGTGGTGGTATCACATTATGGTTTTACTTTGCATTTTTCTGATTGACTGGTGACGTTCAACACTTATCTGTGTGCTCATTGATATACAGACATTTATTGACACAGGTGTATTCAAATTGCCCATTTTTTTGTTTGTGTGGTATGTTTTCTTATTATTGAGTATGAAGAATTCTGTCTCTGTCTCTCTGTCTATATATACACACATACATACATATATATGTATAAATATATATATACACATACATGTATATATTAAATATATATGTATGTATATATATACACATACAAAACCTTTTTTCATGTACTTTGTAAAAATATTTTATCTTACTGTTTTCTTTAACTGTATTTACGAAGAGCAAAATAATAATGTTAGTTACATCCAATTTATCATATTTTAGACTAAGAGATCAGACTGGTTATTTCCAGTTTAATAGATGTTTTGCTTAGTTGATGTCACTGAGATATTTCTTCTATGTTTTATTTTAAAGACTTAATAACTTCAGTTTGTTTTGAGTTAATTTTGTGTATGTGGAATACAAGAGCTGGGGTATTTCATGTGTGTTTGAATGTTTTAGTCAGCTTTGGGTCACTGTGAATGAAAGACTGACAAAAACAACTTAAAGGAGGAAAAGTTTATTTTGACTCATAGTTTTGGAAGTCTTGGTCCATCGACTGCCATCTCCAATGTTCTGGGCCCAAGACAAGGAAGCACATCATGGTGGAAGGGGGTGGCAGAGGAAGGCTGTCGAGGACATGGCATCCAGGAAGCAGAGAGAGCTCCACTCACCAGAGACAAAATATAAACCCCCAAAGCATGCTCCCATTACCCTACATCTCCCAATCCCAGCCCACCTGACTGCAGTTACCACCTAGGTAAACCATATCAGCAGATCAATTCACTGATTGGCTTAGAGAGCTCATAATCTAATCATTTCACCTCTGTGCATTCTTGCATTATCTCACACATGATCTTTTAGGGGATATCACAAATGTAAACCATAACCGTGAGCATATACAGTCATTCAAGCACCACAAGACTCTTTGTCCCCGGGTACCTTATCCACTTTTTGAACATCATCTGACCATATGATTATTAGCTTATTTTGATAGACCAAATAAACATAACGTCAGTACAAATATAAAATATGTAAACTAGCAACCAAACTGACCACTCTGTACATCAACTAAAGAACATATAATCCTAACTGCATGTGAGAAACACACTGAACTGAATGATATGATAGGTCAAAAAAGCTTAATGTATTTAAGGAAATTAAACTCACAGGATACATTCTCTGATCAAAAAATTAAGCTTGAAATCAATATCAATATTATATCTTACAATTTCCCACACAATAAATAATTACCAAGAGAAATAATTAAAATGTACATTTTAATGTGTATGATAACAATAAATAATTTCAAAATTTGTCAGATGAAACTGTTTAAAGGGAAATTTACAGTTTAAAATATCAATATTTAAAAATACGACTTAAAATAAATCATCTAATTATGGCTGAAGAAACTGATAAAAAGAGGCAAATTAAAGTCTAAGCCAATAGAAGAGGAAAAAATATTGAAATAAGATCAGAAATCTTTTCTTTTGGTATTGGGGATTGAACCAGGGATGTTTAACCATGAGCCATATCCCCAGCCCTTTTTCATTTTTTATTTTGAATCACGATATTTCACTAAGTTGCTTAGGGCCTCACTAAGTTGCTGAAGCTGGCATTGAACTTGTGATCCTCCTTCCTCAGCCTCCTGAGTCACTGGGACTTACAGGTGTGCACCACCGTTGCCTGGCAGATCAGGAATCATTGTAGAAATCTGACACACAGTAAAGTAAATTAACAATGTCAAAAGCCAATTTTTGAAAAGATGAATTAAATATGTATTCCTACAAGGACATATTTCAATAGGAGAGAAACTTATAAAATTAAAAGAATGAAAACCCAAATAAAACTGAGAAAATCACCACAGAATATACAATGTGTTCTGGTATCAGCCAAGATGCACCAAATCCACTGAAGTTCATCTCTTTGGTTAGAAAGAAACTTCTGGAACATTACCAGAGGAATGTGAAATACAAATGGAAGAGGCATACTGAAGAAGGTCTAAACCTTAGAGAATGACCAATACAGCAGTGGCTCCCTCTTGTTTAGTCCCCTCTCCTCCTCAGTTACCCACTGTTGACCAGAAGGCTAGTTCGCCCAATCACAATACCCGCGGATGGGGTTAGCATGGAAAACAGTTCATTTTTAGGACAGAGAGCTAAGAAAAGGAGATCTTCAAGATGGTAATTGGGGTTTTATGTTGTGTTTAGTTGTGGTTTGTTCCTTTCCTTTTTATGAGTAGACTTCCTTTTACTGAACTGTTTCAATTGTCTTGACATTTTGGTTGGTTTTAGTTTGAAGTTTGGAAACAATGGCTCAATTGTATCTTAGACATAGCTAAGCTAATTTTTTTTTGGCTGATATTGATGGGCCCTCAAATTTAGCTCTCACTGTGACTTTGCTTATAGGATAAAATTTATATCTCATATGTTCATTAATCAAGTTATCCATTCTTTTTTAGGTACTTATTAAATTTTAGTACATTATTCTTGTCAAAATAGCAAGAAGGCTTTCCTAATAAAAGGTAAGGTGAGTATTCCCTTACTCAGACCCTTTTTTTTTTTTTTTTGAATTTTTTTTATTGGTTGTTCAAACATTATAAAGCTCTTGACATTATTCATATTTCATACATTAGATTCAAGTTGGTTATGAACTCCCAATTTTACCCCAAATACAGATTGCAGAATCACATCAGTTACACATCCACATTTTACATAATGCCCTATTAGTAACTGTTGTATTCTGCTACCTTTCCTATCCTCCACCCTCCCCCCTCCCTCCCCTCCCATCNCTTCCTGCTTTTCCTCCCTGCTCTGTTCTTAGTTGCTCTCATTATATCAAAGAAGACATTTGGTATTTGTTTTTTAGGGATTGGCTAGCTTCACTAAGCATAATCTGCTCTAGTGCCATCCATTTCCCTGCAAATTCTATGATTTTGTCATTTTTTAGTGCTGCGTAATACTCCATGGTGTATAAATGCCACATTTTTTTTATCCATTCATCTATTGAAGGGCATCTGGGTTGGTTCCACAGTCTAGCAATTGTGAATTGTGCTGCTATGAACATCGATCCCTTACTCAGACCCTAACTCTTTAAAATACAATATATTTCTATCCTCTATCATTACTAACCTCCCAAGAGAAGAGCTTTATTTTTCCTTTTTATGATAATTGTGTGTGTGTGTGTGTGTGTGTGAGAGAGAGAGAGAGAGAGAGAGAAAGAGAGAGAGAGAGAGAGAGAGAGAGTTTCTTTGAAATAAAATCAAGAACATTTTAGTTGAGTTTAAAATTGTGATATAATTTTTTCATTACAAATGTTAATTGTACTTTGGCCACTAAAGGACTCTTCTATCGGTTGGGTGTTGACAAAGGTAACTTTGGAATATAAAATAAATTAACTCTCTTTTTTTTTCATTTTTATGGTATTAAAATGAAATAAATCATCCATTTCAAATAGATTCTAACATTTTTAGGAGAACTTTGTATTATTTTTATGTTATTATAATTCCCCAAAATAATTTTAGAGTCATGACAGTTTATAAAAATAATAGTTGCCAAAATATAAAAATAAAAGGTATGATTTGTACAGAATTATACTTGTGATAAAACTAAAAATTACTCATTTTTGCAGTACCTGAGGATAGTAAAAATGTATATGATAAAATTTTATTTTACATAAGTATAAGATACATGCATTGTTCACTATCATTTATGAGGTATATGGCATAAAATTATTTATGCTGTTTTGGTATATCATATGTTTTCGATTAAATCATAAAATACTATGCACAAAGGTGTGAACATTTCTTGGACCTTTTTGTCTTTCATTACAGATGTGTTGAGTGATTGTTGGGAATTTTTCTTTGAGAATGTTGCATTTGGTAGGAAGTTTCAGTAGTATGAATTCTACATTCTGGCAGAGACGGGTTTCCTCCAAACTCTGCCATTTCACTTAAATTCTAAAATTCAGATTACCTTTCCTCATATGTAACTCAGAAACAGCTTTAGGTCTGGCTCATGTTTTGTTGAAACAGATGACATACCAGCTTTAATCATTTGTTATGAGATTCAGGAATTGATGTTTTCTGCCCTGTAGCATTTCTTTCTCACCCACTCACATTCTCTTCCACATCCTCCTTCACCTTTCCAAATTTTAAATGGCAACAGATCAATGAAAATGCCTGTTTATATAGCAACTCTCCTTTAGGCACAACCAGCATTGAGTTACTTATTCTTATAAAATGACAGGTTCAGGAAATGTCTACCTCAATACAGTGATAAAGGCAGAAGTCCTCTGAGAGATACCGGAAGAGACAGAGGATGTGAAATCAGTGGAGAGGAAACGAAACACATGGAAATTTAATAGTGACTGTTTTTCATGACTTTGTTTAGAAGGCCATGGGTCCTTCCTCACTCTTCAGATTTAACTCCTTTCATCATTGATTTTGTTCTCTAATCTCCCAGCCACATCAATCTGCTTTCAGATGTTTAAAGGAGCCAGGTATTTCCTGCCCCAAGATCTTCACTAATACCACTGTCCCTACCTGGGATTCTCTCCTTGTGCTCCTCACATGGGGTCCCGTTCCTATCCTCCTATCTCCATTTAAATGCCACATCCTCCAAATATCTTATTTGACTACCCAGTCCAAAGTAGTGTCCACACATATCATCTCTCATAGTAATGTTTTTTTTTAAATATTTTCTAAATTCTTTATAGAATTTTGGCACATTTTGAAGTCATGTAATTGTTTGGTGTTTGTTTTAACTTCTAAGCAAAGGAAACCACCAGCATCACTGTATCTTTGGTTATATCAACCACCCATATTAGGTTCTCCTTTCCTTGATCATTTGATGATATGCTATTCTCTTATTTTGTTTTATTGATTGCTTTACGATTTACAGACAGGAAAGATTGAAAGGAAAAAAAAATCTGTCACAAGTTTACCACCAAGGCATAATTCAACATTTTACAACATTCTTAAGAAAAAAACATTGGAACTAATCCAAATACTATCACGAGATAAATAAATAAAACTATGGTCTATCTATATACAATACAATTTTAATTGGGTATATAAGTGTGATTTGTCATGTATATCCATATGACTAACTCTAAAAAAGATAATTGTTTCCGTATATCTTTACTAATAGTAACCTATAATCTATACTTTTTGTCAATCTAGCACATCTAAAATGATATTTAATTTTTAATTTTTTATAAGCATTCTTCAATAAATTATATCTTTATACCCTTACATATTTTAATTATATTGGTTTGTTAACATGGAATATATTTTCTGATTATTGATCTTTCAGCCAGTTTTCCTTAGAATGAATTTTCTCCTTTCAATATGTACACATGAAAGTATCTACAGGTCCAGAATTTGTGTGTAGTGAGATATGAAATCACAGCCTCTGTTCCCTGTATCATCAGTTCTTTCCCCACAACTTTTCCCTGTTTGATTTTATTTCCTTTTCATTCCTGTTGATTTCTTAGCCTTTGACTCTGAATTTTGGGAGCTCTGTTGAAATGCATCTTTCATGCCCGTATTTCAGCTTTTTGCAACATCAGATATATTCCTTTCTGCCTATACTCCAAAATGTAGTTCTAATGCTATGCTTTCAGCTTTCTTTTCATTTTTTAATAATTTTATTATCCCCCCTTTTCACCTTATGCTGCTGTCATTTATGCACAAAATTTACTCACCTGAACCCTATTATGATTTTATTTCTTCTTTTTGAGCCACCATGATTTCTTGCAATTTGTTGGAACTCTTCTTAAAAATTATTCTAGAGGATTTTAGTTCCTAATTTTCAAGAGCTTGCAGTTCTTAATGAGTATTCTGAAGGCAGCATCTTTTGTCTTATTCTGTTGTAAATTCTCTAGGTGCAAAATAGCTGTAGATATTGATTAGATATGGGTATAGATGTAGATCTTCTCTTCAATGATAAAAGAATGAGAGATCTGATTCTCACCGAATGTTGTTTTGCACAGACAGGATAAGTGGTTCACCTGTGACTGCTGTCTGTCCTGTGGATGCATAGCCACTCTCCTTCTGATGTCTCTGAGAACTTCTGGGCCTCCATGGGGTACAGACCAATGGAGTTTGTCCCCAGTGTAATTTTATAAACTATACCTGTGTTATTCTTGGCAGCTTCTTCTTTTCACTTTTATTTTCTTGGCTCACCTCTGAAACTGGACAAAGCAGATACTTGCAGAACCTCATTCTATGTTGTGTTGTGTACTGGATATTTGCTCTTGTTTACTCTTGGCTTCTTCATATGACACTCAGCTCCCAATGCACTTTCTGGTAGGAGAAAGAACTTTTGAAAATCTTGTCTGACTATCCAACTGTTTTAACTGTCCCATCCCACTCTTTTTAAAGGTTGCAGTTTTATCCTAGATATGGGAAAAGCAGGGTGGTGAACAGTGAGAAAATAGGACCTTGACTGTGGAGTCAAAAGTAATCCAAGACAAACAGTGACTATCTAGAATACTTTCTGCTTCCCATAACCATTTAGACTCTGAGTCAAGGGACAGACCAGGAAAGTAAGAAATGTCTTTCCATTCTTCTTCCATTTTAATTTTTTCAATTAAATCTGTTGTTATATTTTTCTAAAACCTACATATTTTTTCAATCATGTTCAATGACCATCCTACATTGCTTAAAACCTTTAAATATATGATACCCAAAGCAGGAAATCAAGCTATTTATTATTGTTAATGGTGTCATGGTTTGGATGTAAGGTGTACATCAAAAGCTAATGTGTAAGTCACTACAAGAAAGTTTAGAGGACAAATGATTGGGTTAGGAGAGCCTAAGCCAATCAGTGAATTAGTCCCCTGATAGGGATTGACTGAGTGGTAACTGCAGGCTGGTAGGGTATGGCTGGAAGAGGTGGGTCATTGGGGTCTTCCTTTCAGGTATATATATTGTATCTGGCCAGTGGAGTCTCTCTGCTGTCTGATTATCATGTGAGCTGCTTCCCTCTGCCACACTCTTCTGCCATGATGTCCTGCCTCACCAAGAGCCTCAAAGAATGGAGCCGGCTGCTTACAGACTGAGACCTCGGAAGCCATGAGCCCCTGAATAAACATTTTCTCCTCTAAAATTGTTCTTGTCAGGTTTTTCAGTCACCGCAGCGAAAAACTGACTGAAATACTATTTTGTGTGATAATATTTTCTCTCTCTCTTCCCCCTCCCTGTCTCTCCCTCTCTCTCTCTCTCTCTCTCTCTCTCTCTCTCTCTTCCTGAATGAGAAAAAGTTCCCTGAATAAGGTACAAGTTGCCACCTCATGATGTCACTAAATATTTTAATAAAATTCATGCAAATTGATCCTGGGACCCCGAGGTTTCTAACTCACTTAGCTGTTCCCTGCCCATCTTCTCCACTGTGCTCCTGCCTGCTGCAGTTTGCAAGTGCTGGTGCAGACTTAGGGCTGACTGAGGAGTCAAGCCAAGCACATTAAAAGGGCAGCATGGAGTCTGTCTTCCGCACAGCAGAAGGAGCTCATCTGAGGATGCAGTACTTAGAAGGGCTTCATCAAGCTGTTAGGATCAGTCTACATCTTAGAGGATAAGAGGAGTCTGGAAAAGTCTGTGGCCTGAGGGAGAATGGGAAGAGGATGTTCAAGGTCCCCAGACCTGCCAGGACACAGAGAAGAACCACAAAAGTAAATATTCATTGCAGCATTGTTGCAAACACAAGCAATAATAGGGCATTTGCTGTTTCCCCAAGTAAAATTTTTTACAGCTGATACAAATGATTCTTCAGCATAACAAATTCTTCAGCATTATGAATATCTCATAGGATTGTTTCCTACCACATATAAAATAGCAATGAGCAATGTACTATTATTTAGAAAAGCAATCCATTATTACTGAATGGCTTGCCTATTAACATTGTGCTATTACAAAAGTGAACATACATATAGATGAATCTTTTGTATTTGTGAGTGTATTTTGGGGCATTCTGAAATTTCTGTTTTATTCTAATGATCCTTTTATCTGACTCCCCCAAATCCATCTTTAGGAAATACTTTGCATAATACAGATAAATCTGTATATAGTTGTTTTTTGACTCATGTTTAGGATGACGAGAAAAGAACTAACATAAATAATCAGAATGAGGGAGTAGACAGTAAATAATGGCACAATCCCATGGAAGAGCACCATGAAAGCATGAAAATTATGATATGTACATTTATCTTTTATATATTTAGTTTAAAAACAGATTTCAAGAGAAGGTATGTGGTATAATCCCATTCACAAAGGATATGTATATGTACATACACTTAGGGAAATATTTAAAACAGGTATATAAGAATATATTAAGACAGATTATTGATAGCTTGTAGAATCTGAGATTATTAAAGGCATAATTTTGTCTTACTTAATTTTTTATTTATATTCATATATTTTCTTCTGTGTACCTGTTACATATGGGGAAACAAAGTTAGGAATGCACAATTCTTTAAAGAAATTTATAAATGTGTGTGTGTATGTGAGTGTCTCATAATATTTGAGAACAAAAGTGTATTTATATTCTTTGACACAACATTTCTGGCTACCCAAACTATATTTTCATATTTTATTTATATGATTTTGTCATTCTCCAAAGATCCCATTGCTTATTTGAATCGAATAAGTAGAAAAGTATTCATTTTTTTTTCATCCACTAAAAACTAAAATATTTAAAAACCTGTCTTCTTTTATGCCTTAAAAAAATGTATCCCCCACACATCATTTTCTGTAAAATCAGGTATAATCTTGTTAACTTTATTCCTTTGGTGGTTTACATTTATTTATTTATTTATTTATTTATGTATTTATTTGGTATAAGCAATAAAAACGTATTTTCTCATCTTTCTGGAGGCTGGCAGTTCAAGGTCAAGGTGTTGGCAGGTTTGTCTTCTGAGGTCTCTCTCCTTTTCTTATAGATAACCACTTCGCCTGGTGTCTCTATGTGGCATTTTCTCTGTGTCTCTGATATCTCTCTCTCTGTGTCTAAATTTATTTTTTTAAATCAGTTTTTGGTCAGATACATAAGAATTGCCATTTTTTGTATACGTATATTTAAGGAATACAACTTAAAAATTCATATTTTAATATATGTGTGCATTGTGAAATAATCATCATAATCAAAGCAATTAATATGTCTAGCACCTCATATCATCATTTTCTTTATGTGTATGTGTATTAAGAACACTTAAGATCTACCCTTTTAGTAAAATTTCAGGTATACAGTAGTGTTTTCAACTTCGGTCACCATGCAGTATTATATCTCCAGAACTTGTTCATCTTGCAAAACTAAAATCTTGCACCTTTTATCATATCTCATAAATACCCCCAATTCTCTCATTCCCATTTCTTTATCATATTTGTAGTTTTTACAATTATCAGAGTGGAATCTTAACTGTTGAAAAAATTCAATGAATTTTTAATATTATCTAAATTCACTGACTCTTTCAAAACTACACTTATTGATTCTCTCAAATATTAATTATTAATTTAGTGAAATGATATATTTTACCCTGAAAGAATTTTACAAAGTTTCAGCAATTTATTCTTTTCAGATTGAAAAGTTAATAATCATTATGGCTGGAAAATCCTTTCAGGCATAATTGTATTAGTTGCATTAACTCACACCCAGCGGCTATGTTTGGAACCCCACTAGTGTCCTCCAGACATCCATGTGATTAAGGCTTGGTCTCCAGTATGGTGCTATTGGGACATTTAGGAGCTAGGGCATTCTGGGAAGTAATGAGGTCATTGAGGGCATGCCATCAGAAGGAACTGTGCAACTGTCCTCTTTCACTTCTGTTCCTGGCTCATGGTGTGAGTACTTTCCACTACCCCGTGCTCCTGACATTATGTGTCACCAGAGCAAAGGGCCTTCCAGTCTTAGACTGGAACTTCAAAACCTGTGAGCCAAAGTTAACCTTTGTCCTTAGAAGTCGACTATGTCAGGTATTTTGTTGGTAATGAAATTTTGTGGTAATAAAAATTTGAAAAATACATTAGCTTATTGCATTGATTTGTTAGGGCCTCAATAACAAAGTCCCACAAAATGAGTACTATAAACAACAGAATTTTATTGTTTCATAGTTTTGAGTGGAGAAATCCAAGATCAAGGTGGTAATGGGGACATGCTTCCTCCCAAGGTGCTAGGGAAGGATCTGTTCCTGATTTTTCTCTTAGCTTGTGGTAGCAAAATAAATCTAATCTTCCCATAGCATTCTCTTGTGTATTTATCTTTGTGTTTTAATTTTTCCTCTTTATAAGGACATAAATCACATTGAATTAAAGCCTATCCCTGTAATCTCACTTAAACTTCACTATCTTTGTAAAACAGTATCTCCAAATGAAGTGATGCTGGAAGGTACTTAACTCCAGCATATCTTTTTTGGTGGGGACACAATTCAAACCATAACATTCACTTCCCATTCTATAAAATAACTTCATGTGTTAGTACAAAGATGTTTTTAAAACAGAAACTGCTAACATGAATAATTTTCAAGTACGAAGAAAGATCGCTTTGTCTTTGAAACCTTTTTTTGAGTAAAGTCCCATGATGTTTGTCCACTTCCCCTACCTAAAATTCTTCTATATTCAGTGACTTGTGCAATGGTAACATTAAAAAGCATAATTGACTCCTCTCTGTTCAGATACCAATTGTCAGTCAATGAAGACTCTCACTGGCCCCAAACTTCATTGTATACTTGAGCTTATCTTGTTTTTCACAGTGACTTTATTGTTCAACCATTTATTTATTATTTTACAACCTGTCTCCTTCATGGTAGGTAGTAGTCTGTAGATTGAGAACAGCGTGATGAATACAGACCTAAGGTCCCTATCCTTGTTGTCACACATACAACATTCTTATGAGGTGAATGAGATAACAAATGCTAAAACACATAAGCCACTTGCAGATAAAGGTATATATTATGAAAAAATATATATGACTAATAGGAAAATATGCCATCAGGTTGGACATGCAGGCTACTATAGTTGAGGATTGTTGTAAAATTGTGCCAAATCTTTATTAGTTAATATAAGGTACTACAACCTTCATATGAAAAATGCTGATGTCCATGTAGTCAATGCCTTTAAATAAACATACACTAGATTATATTTTTTTCTTTTATTGTAAGAGAAACATTGCTTATCATAGAATCCTTCCTCTTCCACACACAGACTCACAGGTGCTTATTTGAGAGTAACTGCTATTTTTTACATCTTATTTAATAATGTAATGCTGATAACCTTGTACAATTGAATACTTTTATTGCTTGCAGAAACACCCTTCTTAGAGAAATGTGTGGAAATTGCTATCAAATGTGCTACTCGTTAATTTAGACAATAATTAAAGTCAGAAGAGAAGATAAAAATACAGAAGGGATATGTTGAAAGTCACTTCCATTTGACTCTGAAGAAGATAGTCCCTTGATCTCCTGGCCTCATCCTGGCATAATTGTAAATGTCTTTGATGGAATTCCCAAATGAGTTTTTGTATTAGTGCTTCAGGAAACAAACGATGGATAACAGTACAAGAAATTGTGTGAAGGTGCAGTTCCAATCACAAGAAACCCCACAAGGCATGAGGCAACACTCCTGCCTAAACTGTTTGTGGCTCATTTCTTCCGCCTCCACTTCCACTTGGTCAGCCAAATACAATCAGAGGGGAGCAAGAAGCATGGACCCAAATCCTCTGGTTTGCTTGGAGAGCTGAATGATTTAATTTACCCTCATGCTTCTCAGTTTCAGAGCTCCCACAGATGAACTGCGGTGTACTAAGCACCTTTCCAGAACACTGTGGTCATGAGATCACCCAACTCCCGAAGACACAGAGTCTTCAGCACAACCTCAGGTTCCTAGCCAACTGATTCACTGCACAATGTGCATATGGTTATGTCTCCTTTCAGATCCTTTGGCCAGAACATCAGATTTGAACCTCTGGAGCATGTAATGAGTTTATTTCTAACTTTAGGGGACTTGGTCCAACTCTCTTAAGAAAGGTCTAAAAGCTTTTCTGTTGTTGTATTTATAATCATATTAATCCTCTCTCCAAAATACATTGTTCTCCCCAGTGACTCCTGATGAAGCCACATTCTATTTAGATAACAGTGAGTCATTACATTTGGCTTATTTCCCTTGGCATTCTCTTCTGAGGTGGAAAGAGTACGAGAAACTTGGGTTCGAACCCACCCAGGCTCAGCTTGGTCTTTTCATCTTTAAAAGATACAGACAATTGCCTCCTCACCGGGTTGTGGTGATGATCAAATTCATATTCACATTCTTTTTTTTTTTAAAGAGAGAGAGAGAGAGAGAGAAAGAATTTTTTAATATTTATTTTTTAGTTTTTTTTGGCGGACACAACATCTTTGTTTGTATGTGGTGCTGAGGATCGAACCCGGGCCGCACACATGCGCTACCGCTTGAGCCACATCCCCAGCCCCATATTCACATTCTTAACCATTTATTGGACACTTATTAGGCCATTATAGAATGTTAAGCACTGTTCTTCAGGTTCAAGTCCCCCAATAACCCTGTGGAATGGTTACTATCATTATTTCTGTTTTCAGATGAAAAAACTTGGCCCATGGTTATTTGGGAAGGAGTACAGGGCAGTCAAAAGGGGAAGAGGCACCAGAGCCATGGTCTAGGTTGTCATCAGCAGGCACAGCCCCAGCAATGGGTTGGTAGGGAAATCCAGGTGAGCTGGAGAGAACAGCAGCGCTGGATGGGCAGACAAGACCCAGCTCTCAAAGAAAGGGGAAGAGGAAGTTGTAACACAGTGTGGCAGTTAAGCCCTCACCCAGCACGACTGCCCTGAGTGTTCTCAGCTAGTATAACCAGAGGCAAACAGGACTTAATATGAGTCCATTGCTTGCATGACTTGAGAAGAGAATACAGGTGTCAGGACACAGCTGAGGAAATAACCCTAAATTTGGCTGAAAAGAGAAGCTGAAAATCTCATATTAACTGAGTCCAAGACAAATGAGCCACAAGCAGAATCTGTTCAGGGAAAGGAATATGATTTGGGATTTGTGCAAGGGATGCTGAGATGGGGTTACACATTGACCAAGCCTGTGCTTTGGCTCAGGAGCTCTTCCTCTTGCAGGCTGCTCCTCAGTGAGGCCCAGACAAGAAAGCCAGATGACTTGCACCATGGCCAAGAGCTTGGAGTCTAAGAAGGTATCTGCCAGACTTATGAGAGGGTAACACTGGACTCTGGACTGTGATTACTTTACCACAATTACTTATAAAAGGTGGGAACAAATGTTTCCCCAACTGTATTAGTGTGCTAGGGCTGCCATAACAAAGTGCCACAAACTGGGTGACTTGAACAATGGAAATTTAGTCTGTCTCAATTCTGGAGACTAAAAGTTTAGATTAAGTTATTCAAGGGCTGGTTTTCTCTGTGATCTAAGAATCTGCATCTTCTTCCCATGTCTTCATATGGGTTTAACGTCTGTGTTTATCTGTCTTAATCTCTTCTTTATACAAGACCACCAGTCATCTTGGGTTAGAGCCACCCTAATTACCTTATTTTAAGTTAATTATCTCTTTAAAGGCCCTTTCTCCAAATTCAATCGCCCTCTGAAGCACTGGGTTTAGAACATCCATGTTCAAATTCTGAGAGGAAACAATTAAGCTCATAACAACATCTGTTGCAAGTTTCTTGGTGAGTGACTAAGAGAGATATCTCTCATGTTATTGCTTCACAAATTTCAGAGAGTCTCAAGGACTGGTCTGTATAAATAGAATTAACCATGTAATCATCACTTCCCTGGATAAGAATTTCTAGTGCCAAATTATTTAGTATCCTTATACTTTCTATCAATATAGTTCCCAGAGCAATTTTAAATAATATTACTCAGGACAGAAGACAGCATAATTATGAGATTGTTCACTTTAACGAAAACAGTTTTAGAACTATTTTGAGGCCACCTTTATGGGTTGCAAAGACAGATATAGCAGGCCGTGCAAGTTTTAGAAATCACAAAATTTCGTTTCTATTTTCTCATCCTTACCTATTTGTCCTGAAGTCATAGAAGTAGAATGAAATGAGAATGTATTTGTGTTGGTGGCCCTGAGGGTGGAGACACACCTTCTGATAGGTGAATGCAGGCGATAACATTACTTCAAAACCGACTTGTTAAAATTTGACTTTTTTTCCCCAATAAGGAAAAGTATCATCTATTTCATAGATTTCCCCAAAAGAGAGAACAAACCTTGAGTGTTTTAGTTGGAACATGAGGTGTCTCAATACAAGTATGGAAAAATTTACTCCAATTTGGCTTTTATCAGTTCTGAGTTACAAGGCATTCTCTTCAGCGTATGTTGAAACCCTTGTGTATCTCAATGGAAATATGATCCATATGTTTCTGATTCATTTACACTTAGCTCATCAAAATATTGTTTTGCAAGAGCTATTTGAAGTCCAAAAAGTCTTTGAAAAGCCTTTTTTCTTAGAAACAGGAAATAAGTTTTTGCCAAGTGTAAACAAACACATTCCCCTACTCCCTGTGCTCATATTTTAATTGGAAATTTAGAAGACAGAAGGTTAGAGAGCTCTCTAAACCTGTCCAAAAACAAATTCACCCTCTATACTGCACGACACTGAAATGTCTTCCTATTTTTCTTATCTTCATTTTTTAAATGTCTCTTTAAAAATAAATTTCTCTATGACTGGTCTAAATGTTGAAAGATTTTTAAATTTTACCTGTATTTTCATTGATTCCTTCTCATCTACATATTCTTCAAATAAATCATTTCTCTAGGAGAATATTGGGCTTAACCTTTTGCTTGATAATTTCAAATAAAATGGTACCCACTTAGATTTTCTCATAAACCTACGAGTCAGGTTCAAATGTAGCCCTGCTTTTTATGTGTGGGTTAGATAAATGACCACATTGAGGCAGTGTTAGTCATATCATTGCTCTCATTCATATTTTATTGATAGGCAGTCAAAGCATGGTCTGGTCTCCACATTATCACAGAGTAAGACATCAATCAACCCACTGGACAATGGAACCCACGGAGTCGAACTCAAGCAAAACCTAGGACCACCAGCCTACTGTAAAAATTCCAAATGGTGCTCACATTATTATGTGGCATTTAGAAGTACCATCTCTGAGCCTCACCATTAATAACCTGGAAGGGAGACCACTCTGTCCAGCATCATAAGTATGTAAGGTGAGCCTAGGAGCCAATCTTCCTGAACATGCTGGTACTAAAGACTGGTCAGCTGGATGGTGACTCAAACTAGGTACTGATCAAGTAGGGGAGTAACCTAAGCAGCCATATGCCAAGGACATGCTCTAGTGCTAAAAAAAAAAAAAAAAAAAAAAAAAATGTCTAGAGCTAAATGAAGCTGAAATGAAGGAACAGGATTGAAGACATTTGCTGTGAACAGTCTAGGATGGCAGAAAGGGACCAATCTCTTACTGTTGGAGGCCATCTGATAGGCGGGTTAGTGTGGTTTTAAAGCCCAGGATGCCCATGTAGACTGGGTGCTTGTAGTAGCCTCCTAAATAAGCCAAGTATCTATCCCCTTTTCAACCAGCTTCTTGAGAACCTCCTATGACAGGGAGGGAACATTGTGGTACTTGAGTACAACTCAACATCTAGGCCAAAAGGCCAGTTTCCACCTATTTTACAGATCCTTTAAGGATTTCAGTGGAAATAAAGAATGAAATAGAAAACCCAGACCATCCATAAAATACAAATTTTACATTTAAATAACCTGATACCTGTAACATTTGATAAATACAGAATTAAGTTGTACCTACCACCTGTTCCTATAAATGCATGTATACCTGGAAAGAAAGATGTTAACCAGTAAATGGCGATAGCATTTTTTTGATAAATGTATTAATCCAATGAAAGTTATATTTAATCTCCATTGCAAGAATATATAGAAAAAATAAGAGCTTGTTGAATAGACACATCAAGAAACTATGGTCACATAATTGGGTTCAATTATGGCAATGACAGGGACAGACTCTATGACAGTTAATTTTAGGTGTTAACTTGACTTGTATAAGACACACTAGAGGACAGACAAAGCACTATATCTCAGGGTATCTGTGAGGAATTTTTAGAGGAGATGTGCATGTGAAGGGGTAGGATCACCATCTATGTGGGCAAACACTGGGCGGGGGAGCCTGACAGAGGGCAGAGGAGCAGTGAGTTCTCTTCTCTTTTTTGAAGCTGGGACTCTCTTTACCACCTGTCCTTGGACATCAGAACTCCAGGTTCTCTGGTATTTGGTCTCCAGAACTTATATAAGAACTTACCTGAATTTTCAAGCCTTTGGCCTCAGAGTGAGAGCTTACCATTGGCTTCCCTGGTTCTGAGGACTTAAGACATCTCTGCTTACATATGACCTTTCATGAGATTTCTCAGTCTCCATTATCACATGAGTCAATTCCTATAATAAATCCTCTCCCCTCTTATCTCTGTAAGTAGAGAGGATATACACATAGCGTATTGGTTCTCTCCCTCTGGAGAACCTTGATTAATACAAACCTGTTCAAGACCACTTGCAAGGTGTTTTGAGCCTCACATTACTAGTTTGAGTAACATCTTAACTTGAGAGCAGAGACAAAGTTTAATTTTAAATCCATTCAGTAGTTGCTTTAAATTGAATGGTGATGCAGTAGCTGTGCCTGTGAATTATAGTATGTCTAGACCAAGGTGCTTCACGCAAGCTAGGAATGTGGCAGAACATTTTATCTTTATCTCCTTATTAAACTAATCATGCCTGACTATTACTCTTTTAGTTATGCAAAAATGGTACATTGAGTTCTACCCAATAACATGGAAAGCAGGGCTTTGTTGACCTCTCTCATAGTCCACCAAATATCATCTGTGAATGCTCACCAATAACTTTCAATTGATTGTGCTATTTGTTTATTTGCTTTTCTTTTATTCTCAAACTGAGATAAGAAAATATTCTCCATGGAGTTCTGATAATATTCCAACTTAGCATGTTATTGTTCAGAATTTTGTGTACTTTCAAAAGAATGAAATTGATCATACTTTCCTTTTATCATATAAAATATAATCAAAAATTTTTACACTGCTCCTTCCATGTGCCTTCTCTTTATTTCATCTATATATATTTTGGTCAAGTTGTTGGCTATCCCTTGCATGCAAGTATTTAGGCTTGTCATGAGAATATTTCCTTGGAAGGTGTCAAAATTCTTGTCGCAATGACTATATTATATCTTCATTTACTCCAAGGGCAATTGGCTCAAGTGGCAAAATGACCTCAGATGGATTTCACTGCAAAATCTGTTTTACTTAATATTTACAATTTATGATTGAATGCTTCTATTAAATATATTTCTATTTTAAAATCTGGTATCTTTTCTAAAAAGAATTTTTGAAATAAATTGATGGTGACTTCATAACATCCATAATTGGGGCCAAAATAAAGACAAATGTCTTATATGAGTAAAATTTGAGTTGATGATCTTAAAAAATTAGAGAGGACCAAGACTCAGTCTGGAAAGAATTTAGAAAGATTTGGTTTATATTTAAGAAAAATGATCATTATTGGTGCCTTTTATATCTCTCTCCCTACCCCCTTTGTTTTTGCACTTGGTTTCCACTATCCCTCCCCAGGAAGCCAACAGAACCATGAGCACAGAGGGAAAAATATTAAAGGATACCACAGATGTTAAAAAAGAAACCACATTTTGCATTTTAGACAAGATTCTATTCAAGTACTTTGAAAACATGCATTTTAAGTCTGGCTTCTCTCCAAAAAGTGAGGAAAGATTAAAGTTATATATACTCCGAGTGCAAAATATGGAGCTAAAGAAAGGGTGACACTTGACTGTAATCAGATATTGGGTTTTGACATCTGACCTTAAATTTCCTGTTCAAAACTGAAAACCTCTGTCCTCTTTACACAGCAGAAAGTAAGGGGAGTTTCCCTTATTTAAATTAAAAATCTGTGTTCTGTTAAATGTCTCTCAGGTTTTCAGCTTCTCTGGGGGCACAGAGATTTGGGGTCCCTTTTATTTGTTCCCTCAAGGTTTTATTTTTGGTATTGCATTTTATATAAATCTTTGATATATGATAAAGTCATTAGATCTCAAAGATGCATTGATTCTATAAAAATTGCCATGATTACACCAAACCTTAAATTAAAAGGATCTCATTCAGACCTGCCAGTTCAGAAAGGAGCAAATGAGTAGAACTGATTTTCTATAAGAGTCTGGAAAGAATACTGAGGATGGTGGGTTTTGGTTTTTTTTTTTTCAGATGTCAGATTGAACTTATTTATTTAGCTAAATTCCCTCCCTAAACCTCCTAAAAAGATACATCCACAACAAAAGGCATAAATCCACATGCACAAAAAAGAGATGAAAGGAGATGATACAAATCACTGAAAAGCAGACGTTATGGCAAAACCAAGAGGAAGGGGTCGGTAGGAAGGAATGGCTCTGATGAGCCAATGAAGATTGACTCTAAAAATAGAGAGAAAGGCGTGGTTACAAAGTGAAGGTGTCTAATCCTATTAAGAGGCAGGTCCCAAGCTCTCCCAAGCCTTTCCCTAATTCTGACTTTTACTTATTGATAAAACAATACCAAAGATTTCAAAGATTTACTTATTTGATTGGGCCCACCTGGATACTCTTCTCAACTCAAGGTCCCTAACCTTATACCAACTATCTACAAAGTAGAGGTTACCATAAAAAGTTAACACACATATATGTTACCATACATTCTTAGGTTCTGAGGATTCACACATAGATATGGGGTAGCTGAACAAAAGGGAACTTTTATTCTGCCTACCATAAGGGTTTAAGAAAGATTACTTTAAAATGATTTTGCAGTAATCCTGAAAAGGAATAATATTTTAGCAGGGTAAAGTGGCATGACCGTAATCCCACCTACTTGGAATGATGAGATAGAGGATGGTGTGAGCCCAGGCATTTAAGGTCAAACCTGGACAACATAGGTACATCTTACCACTCTAAATCAAAGAAAGAAAAGGAAGTCAGGACAGAAGGAAGGAAAGGAGGGAGGGAGGGAGAGAGGAGAAGAGAGGGAGGGTAATCACCTTTGTCTAAAATAAGCAGCAGGAGGAGAGGGCAAAACAGATTGACTCAGGAAATATTTTGACAGTAACACAGACATCACAGGGTGCATGAATACGAACCATGTGGGAGAGGGAACAGTCAAATATAATGCATAGATTTTCTGGGTTGGGTCACTGAATGGATGAGCTATTCCTTGAGAATAAAAGCCATGAGACAGAGAAGGTATAGGAGCAAGGAGACTTTCAGGAGAAGCATTTATTCCAACAGACCTCAGCTAGATCTGTAGATGTTGGGAGTAGTCATGGTATATTGAGCCCATGATACTGGATAAATCACCAATGAAAAATGTGCAGAGAAAGAATGGAGAATTCTAGAGCAGATGTTAAAGATAAGTTTACATTTAAATGAGAGGCAGAGAAAAGGAGACTGAGAAGTCTGCAGAGTGGATGAAGGTGAGATCAAAAGCCAGGAAGCCAAGAGCAGAGAGGTCAATGGATCCCAGGAATGTTCATTCTGCAAGGCTAATGACTGATACCTATGGTACAGGGCATGCTGCTCATTGTATACATGGATCAAGTTAATAATGTCAATATAAGTGGTTACCACAGATTGCACCATGAATGCAAAATGAGCATGTTTTAGGTGGTGCTTCAGGTTCTGAATTTTTTAAACCCATTTGTTTAAGCCTTGCCTGAAAAGGGCCTTTTTTTTGTACTTCCTGCTCATTTTCTAAAGAGTTTTACAAAACATTGTTTTCTCCTATATTTTTTCATACTTTAAACAGACACAGGAATAGATTTGTTCTAAGGACAGAAAATAATGTGAAAATTGTATGAAAAATTCTGGAAGAATTAAAATCTACAGACTAGGATATGAAATATAAAATTTCTCTCTATTGACTTGAATGATTCTCTCACTTCGTCTCTTTTGGATTTAACATTTCTCACCAAAATGCATGTGCCAAATCACATCATGGCATACATATTTGCTTATCTATCCCCAAAATCAACTGCATTTTTATTCCATACAGTGAACATTTATTGAGGGACCCTCACTGTTCTATTGACTAACTGTATTGACTATTTCATTGAACTGGGCCCAGGGTTTTGACAAGGCTCCTAAACCCTGTTTTGGGCTAGTTTCTTTCAAATGACAAACATATATGATGCAGTATGAAGATCCAAGTTAGCAAAGCAATGAAATCTAAAACCAGGTAGGAACTAATCACACCTTAATGAAATTTTCATTAAAAGAATACAGTTAAAAACAAAACAAACAAACAAAAAGAAAGAAAAACCCAAAAACAAAACTGAAAGGGTCTGTGCTAAAACATTAAAACATTTCCAAAAGTTGTTTATTTCCCAAAGTGTGAAGCAGCATTATTTCTAAAAATATCTCAGTGCAGAAGCCTAGTTCTCATAGTAAGTTGATGAGAGTATTTATTTAGCAATTAAACTCTTTTAAGTGACAGACAAAAAATGTGTTAGATTTTGTCAAAAGACTGATCTTTTCCAAAATAGTGCGTTACTTAAAAAAAAAAAAATTAAGAAAGGAAACTGCTTAGCTGACATTCTTCTGTAGTTATGTTGATTCCCTAGAGAAACAAATGATCTTCATATTTACAAGTTAGAAACAGAAGAAATAATACCAAAATGCCTCAGATAACATTGGGTCTTCTCTATGTAACTGCCTCAAGGTAGGACTGAAAGATTTGGACCTGCCCACATGCTTCTGCTAAATGTGTTCTTGAACTGTCATTGCTCCTGGGATTTTGAAAACCGTTTCCTCAGTAATTTATCTTCACCTACTTGGTATCTTTCTATGCCACCCACATGGGTTCAATTCACAAACTCTTGTTACCCTTGACCTAACCTTCTACCCACAAGTTTAAAATCACCCCAAATAAATAAGTAACTGGATATTACAAAGGAGGGCTTCTTCAAATGTGAGATTGCTGACTTCTTTAGGATAAACTGCCTCAATTTCTTTTAAACCAAAAATCAGTCTTGGGGAAGGAGGTAGATGTGCAAAGAAAAGTTGTAGGTGTCCTTAAACACAAAATCTTGAACTTTATTTATTTATTTACTTACTTGTTTGCTTATTTGTTTATTTATTTTTGAGACCACAGATTGAACCCAGGGGTGTTTAACCACTGAGCAGCCTTCCCACCCTTTTTATTATTTTTTTTAAATTTAATATTTATTTATTTATTTATTTGGTACTGGGGATTGAACTAAGTGGTACTAGACCACTGAGCCATACCTCTAGGCCTATTTTATATTTTATTTAGAGACAGGATCTCACTGAGTTGCTTAGCACCTTGCTTTTGCTGAGGCTGGCTTTGAACTTGTGATCCTCTATGTCAGCCTCCTAAACTGCTGGGATTACAGGTGCATGCCACCAGGCCAGGTACTTGGCCATTTTTAATAGCAGAGTTTCCTTTGTCTGTCTCCCACTCTCACTAGAATGTCAGTTCTTTAAAGGACAAAGATAGGATATTTTCTACATCCTGCATATCTTGTACTTTATGGCATTCTTAAAAGAAGGTGCTGCAGGCAGGTTGAGTAGATAGATACAGGTTTGTTGGTTAAATGATTGAACGGATATATATATGTGAATAAATAAAAATAATATAAGTGGGAGATTGCATTTTTATGAAGAGAAAAACATGGTGGGAGATAAATCATAGCACTTAGATACTGAATTTTATTTAAGGAACAACTAAATTATCATTTTTATTTATATGAGAGTTTAATATGTAAAAAGAATTCTCCCTTAATGTATTGTTGTATTTGACATTCCCCCAAATTGTATAAAGTTGTCTGGGAAGATAATATTTTCCTCATTTTACATATAAGAATTTAAGGCCCAATAAAACAGTGGCAAGTCCAATGTCAAAAGGCCTAAGAATTAAGTTTCCATCCATAGTCATGTAAATGTCAACCCAGATGCAATGACAAGTCCCTCTCTGACTTTGAGGTAACTGTGAGTAGGTTAAAACCTACACAGATCAGGTGAAAAAAATCCAGTAATCTGAATTTTAAATAAACAAATCAATAAACTCTAACAAAGAAAATACAGAAAAAGAAAAAGTCATTCTAGGAGACTCACTCATTTTAGGTTGGCAGTACAGAAGCGTAGAAAGGAAAGATATACAGAGGGCATGAGAAGAGAAAATGGAGGAAAGAAAAAACTGACAAAAAATTTAAATGTCTTACAAATGCCAGAAAAGAAAGTACAGGGGTTATTAAAAAAAAAAAAAAAAGATTGCACAAAGTAAACTGAATTTTAAAGACAGACTGTGCTTAGAGTGACCAACTATAAATCATGGTCTTAACACAGAGGCAATAAAGGTTGGACAAGGTATGCAGACCCTTCCAGATAGGGGCCTTCTAGCTTAGGTTTTTCTTTATATGTTTGAAGGACAGTTTTGGTTGAGTTTGAAACTTGATTATGGCACTTTCCAGTGCTCTAACCCAAGGAAAGCTGCTAATTCTCTCTCAAATTTCTTATTTGAAAAATTAAAATGATTATAGTAATGGCCTCAATTGGTTGATATGAATACCAAGGGAGGCGTATGTGCAGGGAACTCAGAATGATCATAGGCGTCCTCAATAGGCGTTGTAAACTTTGACTAGAGATTTTTAGAGTGAGGGCTGGGTCATATTATTGGATTTAACATCAGAATTAAATTGGACTCAATTGAGTTTCCCCCAAAATGTGTATGTTGAAGCCCCAACCCTAGCATTATAGTATTTGGAAAGGGGGCTTTGGGGAAATAATTAGGTTTAGACGAGATCAGGCAAATGGGGACTGCATGATGGGTTTAGTGACCTAATAGGAAAAGACATCAGAGAACTGACCTTCTCTTCTCTCCCTCCACCTTGTGAGGACAAAGCCAGCAGGTAGGCACTTAAAAAATCAGGAAATGCTCCCTTGCTGAGGAGTCACTTCCACTAACACCTTGACCTTGGACTTGTCAGCCCCCTGAACTATAAGAAATCAATTTCTGTTGTTTAATCACCATTTTGTTGTGTCAGTTTGAACAGACAAATATAAGAACTCAGTACAGATTTTTAAAAAGTTTTCTATGTTGGAAAAGCCTTTCATATTTAAAGGCATAATGGTAAAAATCAATGGGAAGCATAAATTTGAAAAAAACTCAAGAAGAAGTGTTAAATCTAGTTGGTCTTTGATGGATTCACAACTTCTGTTTTGCAATTCACAACCTGCATTTTCTATGGATTATATTTTCTACATTGCATTAGTATTAAGTTCTAGGAGGGGATCACATATCTCAAATATTTCATAGATAGCAGGTAACTAGTAGTTATAAAAATTGTTTTAACTTTGCTTTATCTTGTTTTAGACAAGGGTCTTCTGCATATTTATAAAAGTAATGTTCTACTTTCAAAGCAAAGTTGAATTCCCGTTATCTGATTTTTGCTACAATTATGATCTAAATTGGAGATGATAGAGTAGAAGATGAAATTGGTGTGCTGCTTCTTATACTTCTTAATGTAGACTTAGTTACCAATATTTATCAAGTGCTCCACATCATACTCCATGTGTTTTGGGGACAGTGCAAACAAATAAGTAGAATAAGATTTAAGTTTAAGGACACTGAAATTCATTTTGTGAAGTAAACCACAAATTCTGGATTAACTTGATGTCATTATGAAGCAACATTTCAATAAGTTTCAGCTGTTATTCTGTAGAAAATAGAAACTAGAAACCACATGAAACAAACACGTGAAGGAATAAAAGGAAAATACATCTGAATGGAAACACAGTTTGTTTGGAGAGCTATGGACTTGATGAATTAGTGGAATGCAGGGAGAAAGACAACTGCAGGTGGGCCAACAGGTGTTGGTTATAACAGGAACAGAGGCAGGATCTTGGATGTAGTGGGTAAATAGCAACAGCACGTGTAAATGCCATCAAGAGATTATGCTGGGGTAACATTCACAAAATCATGGTTTTCTGATTATTTCATAGCACTCCACTTTCTCATGTCATGCAGATATATAGGTGAGTGTTGACAAATTGGTGGCAGGAAATCATTGAAAGAATAGAACATTTATTCAAATGACTGATTTTCAGGTTGCTCCTGGAATCACAGGCATTTTTGCATCTTCCTCATGGCATCGTGTAAATATGGGCAAGCGAAGGCTTCTCTTTTTCCTGAATATTAGTTCAGACCAAAACAGAGATTTCTAATAGATGGAGGGAGCTCTGCTTTTGAAAATATGCTTATATCTGTTTTATGTTACTGGATATTGAAAGTAAAGATTTGCTTTCCTTTTAAAGATAGGAGAGAAGAAAGGAACGAAGGAAATTAGAAAGAAGGTGAAAGGAAAGAAATAAGAGAAGGAGGGAAGGAAATACTACTTCTGTCATCCACTTAAATAGCTTTGCCTCTGAGGACAAGATGACTTGGGAAGCTGTGAGGCTGGAAAATACCAAAGCACAAGTGGTTGTTCTGCATGTTCCATGTGTGCTGCTGGCCAGCCATGGCTCAGCTGAGATGACAGGAGCTGTTAAAGATGGCAAGTCCCCTGCCCTTCGCACAGAGCCGCATCATTTCTCTGTCTCCATCCCTTAAATGAGTGTGAATTCCGGAAACGTAAACTTCACTATGTGGACTATTAAGCATAAAGGTGAACCATTGATCAAACACTGCCTTATGAATTGAGTGGTGTATGTGTTTTATATATATATATATATATATATATATATATATATATATACACACACACACACACACACAACATATAAATACTATAGCAAATAAGAGTCATTGTTCTTATAAACTGTGTGTGGAGAAATAAGTATTTATGTTTATTGTATATATATTTACATACTCTATAAAAACATATATGCACACACATACACCCTATGTAAATAGTACATAATAGCATATAAGAACTATTACTGAGATAATAGTCAAGAATATATTGTTATTACTGTAAAGCATGATATGAAAATTAATTGTGTGAATATGAACATGATGATTAACTCTTAGTTCTGAAAAGATGTGAGTGGAGAAAGATAGGGTGGGAAGAATTCTATCTATCGTCATCTCCACTCTCAACATCGTTTTCTATTAGAAAAAAAAAAATCTGCTCTTTCCTATGTGTGCTGCCTTCATGAGTCACCACCATTTTGATTGCTGTATGGTTTCCTTCAACAAGTCCCTGGCCATGTCTCTCCTTCACCAGATTTTGTGAATAACAATGCGATTCCTGGTTCCAGCATGTGTACATGAGTTTTCTCTCATTATATGTACATGTGAATGCACACACATATATTCTTATATACGTATATGTGTAAGTGTATATATGTGGAATCTCCATGGAGAATGGTAATTAGAATGCCTGTTTCTTTAACTTGAGAGCTTTCTGTCTTTATCCTTTTGAATTACGTTCAGGAAGTAGATTCACTGGCTGGAATTTACAGTTCTTTAGTGTTCAGATTGTGTACCCTCTTTCACCTCTTCCATCCTGTTCAATCAACACTTGAATTATTGTTAAAGGGAGACTGAATGGGGATAGGGAATTTGACAGGCATCAACTTGAAAGGAATTGGGAAAGTGCAAAGGAGTCAAGGTATCACTTAATAATGGATGAAGAGGAGGGATCAAGGGCAGAGCAATTGCAGTCAGCTTATTTTAGTTGCAAGTTTTAACCATCTGAGACCCTCTGCTGAGAAGAACCTCCCAGAGATCAATCAGTCCATTCCTCTGCCTCTGGGCAGAACCACACCTCAGTAATTCCAGACAGATGAGATCCTGCTTCCATTAGGATGACTCCACAAGGGAAGGCTTACCAAAAAAATACTCCAACCCTTGAATTACAAGTGACTCACAAGCTTCAGAGTCATGATGTTGTCGTCATTTATAGCTTAATTAGCACCTTTTTAAACCACATCATATTTTACTACATTTCTTATTGTCAGTTATAACCAATGGGAAAAGCACAAGCCATAAATAATTTTATTACTTAAGGTATTAAAAAGAATAAGCCAGACACACTTTACTGGCAGAAATTATAGTAGTAGGGTTTGTTTTCAGCAGAGAAAAACTGCATAAAAATATTCAACTGTTGAACATAACCACAGAATTTAAAAATAAGAGATAAGTGAATCATTTGCATTTTCATTATTATGCATTAGAAGATCCAAATACATGCATTTATTTTAAAGACAAAATTACATGAAAAAGTTATATAATTTAAATTAAACAAGGAAAAGCAAGAAGTTCACCATTATTTTTTTATTAAAAATGTTTTAAGAAGGAACATAGGATAATCAAGCTTATCAATCATCTACCAATATACATTTATGTGTATGTTTGGGGGATTTTCAGGCAAAATATTGTCTTTTTTCTGCATTCCTTCTATCATTGGACCTTATTTATTTACTCTTTATCTAAAGAGTCTTTATTTGTTATGAGTAGTTTCATGTTTATAGAAAAATTAAGCAGAAAGTACAGTGTAAGAGATTTCTTATATCCTTATCCACTCTTCCCACTATGAATACTGTTAGTTGTTGGGATTTCATCCCAATAAAATATGGGATAAATGTGTTTAATGCTATCTTACTACCCAATATGTATGCAGTGGCATCTCACTTTGTTTTAGTCCAATATTATCTGAAGGCATATGATATAGGGTGTCTTTTCATTTGCTTATATGTTGCTTATCTTTTTGGTGAATTTTCTGTTCAGAAATTTTGTCCATTGTTGAATTATTAGCTTTCATATGGAGAACTATAGTATATCCCTGATGTAGCCACCAGGGGCTGGGGAAAAGGAAACTTTTCATGGTATGGGGGAAAGGTCTGTTTTTTGGTAGGCCTTTGCTGCTCGATTGTGAACTCAGTGTTTATACTCCCTTACTGTGTTGGAGGAACAAGATGTCTGAGGGGGCTGAAGTTTTGTGTTTCCTTTCCCCAGGGTCAGATAGGCGCCCATAAAACTCCATTTGGTTAGCTCTGGTAAGATCATTTTGCTTGAGGGTAGGCCTTTTGAAGAAGAATAGTATATTGCCAAGATGGTTCATCACTTAGGATGATTTGACATGACATTTCAACTCCATGGTAGTGTGGAAATTTTGCACATTCAGTAGAAACTACACTTGAAATTTTGAATTTGGATCTTCTCCCAGACTGGTGACCTGTGGTATGATACGGGTTGTGGCAGTGAGCCACCGCTCCCTGTCCACCATGCAATTAGGGAAAAGACTGATACTCCATGGTGTACTACGTTACTAAGCTATGATTTCCCACAAGTTAGGTGTTTTAAATGGATTTGGACTTTGACTTATGAAATCCTCCACTTATGATGAGTGTATTAGGAGGTATCCCCATCATCAGACTAGGAGCCTCTATAGTTCAAAACAGCTACTTTTCCCAACCTCCACAGAAGCATGAGGGGATTTTTCTCACATCGTCCCTGTGAGACGAGAATACAGTAAGGTTTCAGCAGGTTAAATTTACCAAAGTGTGGACATTTTTTTTTTCTTCTAAGATTGGACTTTCCTTTTCTCATCCACACTGTGAACTTTGAGCAATATCTCAAGTACAATTTAGATCTCATTACCCCAGTACTGGTTCCCACAAACACTTCTGCTCAGCTAAGTTGGGATTTGGTCAGTCTTTCCAATTTCGAGGGTAGCAGTTCGCTCTCTGACCTCAGTTCTTTGACAGATTGGAGCAGCAGATTCTCAGTCTCCTTGTGTGAGTATAAGTGTGATGACTTTGTGTTCATTACATGATGGGCTGGAAACTGAAGTCTCTGAAATATTTGTTTTTAATGCTCATAATGGACACTCAACCTGGGTTTCCATTGGCCATGTTCATGGTATCCCATCCATATTAGTTGTTTCCATTTCCTTGCAAAGCCTTTTAAATTCTTAACATCTTGCTAAAACTATTATTTCACTCTTCAATTGCTATAAATTTGTTTTGTGTTTTAAATTTATTTGTTAAGTGATTCATAAAACTTACTCATATTTATGGAGCATGAAATCTTTTGATGCATGTATACACTGGGTAATTTTCAAACAGGTTTTATATTATGTGTGTGTGTGTGTGTATGTGGCTCATAAGCAAGTTTTATTTCTATATGCTAAAAACATTTAAACTCTTTCTTCTAGATTTTAAATATATACTGCAGTATCTTTTATGTAATCATAAAAAGGCTCTTATTGTCATTGGCATGCATTTGTGCCCACATTGTACAAATGTTTTAACAATATCAACTCCTCAGAGTATCTCAAGATAATATATATTTTCTCTCCACTTCAGAGTTTTTATTAAATATATCTGTGCTTCAGACCCATTTAGGGACCTAGAGACTCTCAATTGACACATAAAACTGTCTAAAATCACTAAAGAAAACTGAATTAGTGAATATGTAAGTTTATAGTAAAATCATAATCATGATGTAATGAACTGAGAGTGTAAAATGTATTAATTTCCTGTTCAGTTATCATTTCTTTATTTCTATAGTTGATCACTTAGATTGTTGTGGCTGCTGGTTGAGTTATATTTAAAAACATACTATATTTAAAAATATACTTTATTTGAATCAGTGGAAACTACTTATGGACTGTGTAGATGATGACATGATTATCTGTTTAGTTTTCTTCTTACAAATGGTTTCAAAATTTCAGCAATCATATTTTTGTCTAATTGTAGTCCGTATGTCAGCGCTTCCTTTTCAAACAGCATATTTTTTTTTCTACTGGAATTTCACAGCTCTGCACTCACTTAGTCACTTCACCAGTGAGGATAATAAATATGACATAGAGCTTGAGGTTATTCCCTCTCCTGGCTTGTCTTTCCATTTGTAGTAAAAAAGAAATAACTAGAAATTTTTTTAAAAAAATTGAACAAAGTAAAACAACAACAACAACAACTTAATAATTAATTTACTTAATGAATACAGGAGGAAAAAAAAGTATTTTTTCCCTCTGTTCCTTGCCCCCATTTATGCTATTAACAATATCCATTGTTAAACATTTGTTGTGATAAAAACACATTTTATCAAAATAACTTAGCACTTTTTAGAATGCTTACAAAATATATATCAGTTATATATNTGTGTGTGTGTGTGTGTGTGTGTATACACACACACACACACACACACACACACACACACACACATATACACATACATAGATAACTGATGTATATACAGAGCATCACTGTCAATCATGAAAGTTCATACGTGGTGTTTTAGTCAGCTTTTCATCACTATGAACAAAAGACAAGAACAACCTGAAGGAGGAAAAGTTGATTTGGGTTCATGGTTGGTTTCCGAGGTTTCATAGTTAATAGTCAGCCGACCCCATAGCTCTTAATTCAAGGTGAGACAGAACATCATGGTGGAAGTGTGTGGTGGAGGAAAGATACTCAGCTCATGACAGCTAAGAAACTGAGACAGCTTGAGTGCAAAGAGTTAGGGATAATACACGCCCCAAGGGCAAATTCCCAGTGGCCTTCTTCCTCTAGTCGTGCCCCACCAAATGGATGAATCCACTCATTAGGTCTCAGCTCTTATAATCTGATCTCTCCACTTCTGAACATTCCTACATTGGCTTACACTTGAGCTTTCAGGGGAAACTTCATATCCAAGCCCACAACAATATGTATAAGGTGAAACTAATTTCCAAGTTGGGGAAAAGTTATTTTGACTATGTATTTTAGAAATTGATAGCACCATTTTCAAACTTGTAATTAATTACTCAACTACTTGTCATATGGAAAAAATTGAATATATGGAAGAACTGAAATTGCAGAAAGATGGTATCCTAAGAGGAAAACTCCTGCCTTCCCATATAGGAGTCACTGGAAATCAATGGGAATGTTCCGAGTTTAAAAATCCATGTCCTGGAGTTAATAAGGATGCATATTTTTGCAATTTAAGAATTGCAAACATCTCTGATGTTATTATTTGTAAAAGTGAGCTCTGTGTGTGTGTGTGGGGGGGTGTATGTGCGTGTGTGTGTGTGTGTGTGTGTGTGTGTGAGTAATATTAACACCTATAAGACAGATGAATGGTAAACTTACGTGGTGCCGATGTAGTTTGCCAGTGGAGGGAGATGGCATACATAATGACCCTATTGACTGCTAGATGTAACTGTAGCCCAGAGATTACTTTAGTCTGTGGGAGTTCAAAGGCTCACTTTAAATGAAAACTTTATTCTTGGAGTGAACAAATAAGTCTTTATATTAATACAAACTCAATCAAAGGCATTTGGCACCACTAACCTTAAGTCATTTGGTTCAGCATTGACTAAGTTTCAAGCCAGATCTCTCCAGGAACTCTGCTTTGGACTTTTAGAAAAACAAAACAAAATTATTCTGTCTACCTTGCTGATGGCACTTTTTCTTGATCTAACCCACACACATACCACACACTCAACAGTTCATAAAGGTGAGTCAAAGTCTTTCTGTTCCTCTGCCTGTTGCCTGGTTCTCTTACCCTTGCTGTGAAAATATCTGAAATGCTGTTGTGTCAATCTCATTTTTAATTCTCTGATAATAAAAGCAACAAAAATAAATGTTTATTTTATGCTCATTATTTCCTAAGTACTCTGGATATACGAATCCTTAAGAAGAAGCCCTATGAGGCAAGCACCATTATTATTACTTTTACAGATGTGCAACCATGTAAGGGAATTTCTACTGCTGCCTTTATTATTCATATGTACTACTAATTTTATCATTTTGTAGAATAGCTCACTGTTGCAGAGGTTAAGTTTTCTTTTTTAAATATTTATTTTTTAAGTTTTTTTTTTAGGTGGACACAAAGTCTTTATTTTACATTTATGTGGTTCTGAGGATCGAACTCAGTGCCTCATGCATGCTAGGCGAGCACTCCACCACTGATCCACAACCCCAGCCCCCAAGAGTTTAAGTTTTGCTGTAAGTTACATGGGCTGATAAGTGAGACCAGTAGGTTTCAATCCCACTTCTGTCTTCAGGTTCTTGTTCTAATTACAATGTTGTAAAGCCTCAATCTTGCTGGTGTTCCTTGGTATTATTGGTTCATGATGTCCATAGGTGGTTGAATATCAGTTTTTCTAAAAGATTCATTTGTCTTTTAGTATTCTTTTCCTACTTGAAGTCCGCTAAAAATCACCTCTGGAAAAATACCAGTTTGTCTTCAGTTTATCTTCTTTTTCCTGATATATTCAATTGTTAGTGTGATGGAATAAGTGTCTGTGTGTTTGTGTTTGTGTGTGTGTGTGTGTGTGTGTGTGTGTGTGAGAGAGAGAGAGAGAGAGAGAGAGAGAGAGAGAGAGAGAGGTGTGCCCATAATGCCTGAACATGTGTGAAGGTGAGAGGGTAGTGGAAGGGGTTTGGGATCTTGGAAGCTACCTTTTACAAATGCAAGAACTCTAATAAAGTGCAGATTAGAGTGCCAAAGTGTATCTACTCTTTCACAGCCCAGAGTCAGACACCAGAACTTAACCTTTGTCTTGCTGATATTTTTCTTGCAAAACAAATGAAACTGCTAATTTCAGCATGCACAGTCAGCCTGGTGTGTTAGTGGAGAACTGGACAGATTCTAGGGGAAAGCTCTGTCCCGGTGTGCTGGGGTTTGGATGTGTGTCTTTTCCAAATTTCATGTCAAAAATTGCCACTGTGATAGTATTAAGAAGTGAGACCTCAAGAGGTGAATAAGAATGGGATAACAATCTTTAAAAAGAGATGTGAGGAAGCTGTCTGTCTCTTTTGTCCTTCTGGCCCCTTGTTAAAGTTGAGATATGAGATGTCTCCTGAAAAGCTCCCGAGGCAATACAGGAAAGTTCAGAAGTGAGAGGATTAGGTTTGAGAACCCTAACCTCATTTGATGGATTAATAATTTGAGTGGATTGCTGGGTGGTAACATGGCTGGGGGGTGACCCCTAGAGATTATATTTTGTCCCTGACTCCTGTCCTTTGCTTCCTTGCTTCCAGGAGCTAAGCAACTTTCCTCCTCCACACCCTTCTGCCATAATATTCTGCCTCATCTAGGACCCAGAGCAAGGGGCAACTGACCATAGACTGCCCTCTACTGTGAGGGAGGAGAAGTGCTCCTGCTGATAATGGATGTGGGATGAGGAAATCAAAGCCTCATCTAAAGTTCTTCAATTAGCTTGATTATTGACATTGTGCTTTTTGCATGCTTAAAGACATACTTTTCTCAATTGTTTTCAAATTTGGGAGACAATGAAAGAGTCCTGAAAACTCTGTGCACTCTTGCCATGAGTCTTTTGCATCTGGCCTTCCTACCACTAGATCACTAGGACATAATAGGTGTGTGAGAGTTTTGAGGTAACATTCAGAGAAGCTCATTTGAACCATTTTCTTTAGCTCAGTGAGGAGTCCTGAATGATTCAGCTTAGCTTAGCCGAGATCCCCAATGGACAGTGTTATGGTTTGAATCTGAACTTTCCTCCAAATCCGAAATGTTCAGAAATGAGACTTTTGGGAACTGATTGGACCATGAGGGCTCTGACCTCATCAGTGGATTAATCCATTGATAGCTGTGGTAGTCAACTTTTCAATATTGTGACCAAAATATGTGAGAAGAACAACTGAGGGGAAGAAAATATTGGGGGGAGGGGGGCTCACAGTTTTAGAGGCTCTGTCCATGGTCAGCTGACCCCTTGCTCTCAGCCCTAGATGAGGCAGAACATCATGGCAGAAGGGTGTGGAGGAGGAAAGCTGCTCAGCTTGTGGCAGCTGGAAGCAGAGAATAAGGAGCCAAGGACAAAATATAATCCCCAAGGACACACCACCCAGTAAACTGTTTCCTCTAGCTGCAGGCCACCTGCTTATTACAGCCACCCCCCTGTAATCCATTCAAGTTAGTAATCCATCAAAGGCGTCAATCCATTGAGGTCATTACAGCTCCCATAATCAGATCATTTCACCTTGGAACAGTGCTGCATTGTCACAAGAACTTTTCAGGGGATGTCTCATATCCAAACCATAATAATAACTGAATAAATTGCTGCGAGATGGGACCTCCTTGAGCAAAGAAAATCCTTGGAGGAATGCCTGGAGGGGTTTATCTTTTCCATCTTCTTTCTCCCTCTCTCTTTGCTGTCTGGCTACCATATGTTGAACAGCTCTTCTCTACCAGGCCCTACTGCCATGATATTTCTGCATTTAACTCAGCTGACCATGGACTGAAACCTGTGAAACAGAGACACAAAAATAAACCTTTCCTCCTCTAAGTTGTTCTTATCAGGTATTTTGGATATCTGTGACAGACTGTCAGGTGGTCATTTTCCAGGGCAATGGGTGCATTTGATTTCCTCAGGGACTTCAAATGCAAGTCAGTATAGGGAGGATCCCTTCATCTCTGTCCTCTGGGGAGAGTGTAGACAGGGATGAGATTAAGTGTTTGGTCTTCATCAGAACTTTGGATCTATCACCTGCTGATTTAGGTTTATGGGACTCAACACCCTCTGTTTCCTCCAAGGTTCATGTTTGTACAGTATAAATGCAATGGTGAAAACAAGGGGGAATATGTGTTTAATTTATGGTAAGGGTTTAAGGAAGACCCAGACTGACTTATGCCTCAGGGAGTAATTGGGCAATTATACTGCCTTTACCTGAGTGAAAGGTAAATAGCTTCCTGAGTTTTCCTCTGTCCAAGCCAAAGTAGCCCGCAGCATGGCCCTGGGCAAAAAAGTTAAAGCACTGAGGAAAGTTGAAAGAGCTGGCCAGTACCAGACTCTACCTGATGGGTTCAGCTAGGAAGACCAAAAGCAAAAGCCACAGGTAACTGTTACCAGTCTGGAGAAGGAGCAATATTCACAAGAGTGGAATTCCACGCACATTCACCTCTGCCTCTCACTGCTCCCTTCAGATCTCTTTAGGGGGACGAAGCTCTTCCTTTGCCCCACAGAAACTCAAGGATGAGAACTGAAGTGGGACTATGAGTACTATGCTCAGGATTAGGCAATAAAAGGCACAGGGTCGCTTTAAGTGAAAAACACAGACAAAATTTAGTCATTACAATTGTGGGGTGTTCATTTGTACTTCAACATTCATTTAAGGCTGAAGATTTTTCAGTTCATCCAACTGAGGCTAGAAGCCTGGAGCCCCAGTCTGTTTGGAAAGATAGGCACTTGCCTTTTCTCTTTAAACCTCATCTCCTCACCACCCTCTGGCTGCTGCTTTGGATGACTCCTGGATTAGCACTGGAGGAGGAGTCAAGGGGAAAGAGAAGAGATGAAGGCGTTCCTACCTAACTGGGGATGCTAACATGGTTCCATGCTCTGCGTCCCCGGCAGGCTCTCAAACACATTCCTGGTCACAGTGCTTTTCTGAGCTTCTCAGCATTCCCAATACTCAGCTATACTTTCTGTGATAGGGATGATGTGACCTTCTCTAGTCATCTGAATGTCCATCAGCCTGGTTTCTGGTGGCCCTTTTGCATGAGTTCTCACTGTTGGTCTTCACATCCAGTTAGATGCTCTTTTTCAGGAAGTTTTAAATGGCTCTGTTTCTACAAAATCTATTTCTGGACCATGAAAAAAACACCAAAATTATCGTAGTGTTGTAGCTAACTCCAATTTAGCTGGGTTCTCTTTTTTTGTCTCTTATTGTTTATAACTGATAATTAGAGATTCTTGTCCTTAGAATCCTTATTCATTTGTCAAGCATACGTACACTTTATCTACCACTCACATGTGCAAATTCCCAGAATTCATTGCAAGCTCTTTGAGGGGGTCTGGTGAAGCTGATATGTTATGATCAGGCACAGAGGTGAGAGGGAAGATGGGCCTGCCATACCCTACCAGATATCCAATAATTTCTTTGGGAAGAAAGACAATCTCTTCTGATCATCACCTCTTTGGTCATTTTATAAACTCCCACTCCATGATTTAGGATAGGATTTTATTTACTGAGATGCAACCCCACTGTAAGTTGAAAATAACATGAGTTGAAAATGTACTTAACACATTAACTTACCAAAATCAAAGCCTGGAAACAGTATGTGGTAAGGTATTAGTTGCTCTGCCCCTCCGTGATCACATGACTGAGTGGGAGCTATGGCTCCCTACCACTTCCCAGCACCAGGAGAGAGTATCACATTGCATATGGCTAGCCTGAGGAAAAAGAAAAAAAAAATCAAAATTCAGAGTGTAGTTTCTAGTGAATGTGGATCACATTTGCACCCTCATGGAATCAAAAAATCATTAACCTGAACTCGTGAAATCAGTAACTGCCGGTAGTTGATATGGGAGATATCTTACACAACTGATATTTTTACTGTTTCTCAGCTGTCCTCTTTGAGTTCCTTATAAGAATGTCTGCTTTATCATTTCCTTTGTTGCCTTGGTGAGAATATTCAGTTCAACACCTAGTTTCATGGACTTGGTCCATTTGTGGGCAGAAAAATAAGAGAGAAAAGAGGCATTGTTCTTCAGAAGCATTCCAAGAAATGTGGATAAATATGATTCCCTTCTCTTTATCCAAAATGGAGGAGAGAAAAAGATGAAGAGAGAAGATGGAAGCTTCTTAATCACCACTTCTGAACTGAGATTCCCTCCAAGGTATGAACATATAGAAAGAAAATGAGACCATGCCAATGGTCTCCTACCTGGTAGACATATTTTCCCATTTCTTACTAATAAACTAGATTCTCACAGGGGAATCAGTAAGCCCAGTCTAGACAACTTGTTTATGTGTAGAGGTAGCCAATGAAATCCAAGTTATACTAGTTGACTGGGGCTCCTGGAGAAGGTTTTTTAGAGAGAAACCATTTGCACTCCACTCTTTTCTCCTTTAAGCCTGGAACACTAGCTTGTCCCCAGAGTTGGAGTCACCACCTTGCAGCAATGATCTAACATGCAGGAGAATCATGAGATTTCCAACCAGTGTAACTGAGTGGAAGACACTTGCTTTCAGACTTCTTGCTAAAAGAAAACCCGTAAGCCCTCACCAAAGTATTTTTGAATCTCTATTGCAGCCAATTTTTATTATTCTTAAGTAGTAACTATGGGACTGGGGCAGGCTATAACATTTCTTTAGATCTCAGTTTTCTTATTTGTAAAAGGAGATCTTATGAGTACCATCTCAGAAATACTTTGAAGATTAAAAAGATATGGTTAGCGCATGTTTAGCCTAGTTTCTGTGCACTGTGGTAAACAAGTGGTGACTAAACATAAGATCATTTCTCTGTATAAATATAAATATTTCTTAAATCCAATTTAGGTTCTAAATCATGAAAATATTGGCTGTGGCTGAGCAAAAGGGGGTATGTAAAAAAAAGCAAAAAAACAACCTTGTAACTATTTTAGAGTTTTTTTGATTAACTTATATTTCTAAAATTTGGGTAAAGTGAAGATAGATCCAAGTAACAAATTCAAAGTCAGCTAAATCCATTCAGAACGTTTTATATAACAAAAGTGGGTTATTTGGATGAAAGAAGCTCATATCTTAAATTTTAAAAATTGTAGGCTTATTTGAATTTATTCTAATTCAAGGAGACTGCCATTTTTATATTTACTTTTGTAATTGCAGGTGTGACATGCCAAAATTTTATTTATAACTAAAAATATCATCTTTTAACAAATGTAAACTGCCAGAGATGGTAACTGCCTTGGTTGTGACCACACAGATTAAAATACAGGCATGTGTATGCATGCCTGTCCATGACTATCGGCCCATGAATTTTTAGTCTTAAATGAGATCATTTGTCTATAAAAACATAATACGTGTCACCACTGGAACAAGGCCTTGAAAGCAAGGGAAGACAGTGGCTTTATTAACTTTCCATGGTTGACAGTCAACTCCTTAAGCAAATACAAATACTTGAGTTCTCCCCATACTTTTTAACTCCTATTTTGCTTTTTCACTTTTCTCCAAACTTTATCTGGTTTCATATTCCTCCAGAAGTTCTACCATGGGAAGTACTGGCCCAGGATTTCATATTTTATATGACCTTGTAGTCCAAGGATTTTTAAGGCTTGCTTCTGCAGCACCCCCTTTTCTTAAGTGCTGCCTTTAGCCTGGGACTTTCATCTCTCTGGGCAGCTGTGGCTATAGAAGAAAAGGTCATCATGGTCAGGAAATGCTAAAAGTGCCCTTACTGTCTTCTTTTTCACCATTAACCTTCCCCAAATTGCTAGACAACTTTATTCTCCTACAACAGAAACAAAAATTTATAACTTGCCATTAAATCTTTTTGCAATATTGTTCTTAAGTTCTTTTATAATGGATATTTGAATTTCCCATTGGTACCTAGGGTACCACATAAAGAATCATGGTATCTGATTCTTGAGGAGTCTAACTAGCTTTACAAAAGACCTAGTAGGACTTACTTTCTGAATGTGAAACTTAACCAGTTGCACAGGGCCCTGCATGGGGCTTGACTTAATGCTCTGTTGGTATCATCTTGAAATTATCAATAATTTTTTTAACAAGGGGATCAGTATTTTCATTATGCATGGGACCCTGCAAATGGTGTAGATATCTTAGGGCTCAAACATTGACTACTTCTATTCAGTTCAAACCATAGCTCCTGGTATGCTAAGTAAATTTTCCAGAATCTAAGTCTGCTGTTTTCCAATGGATTTTTTGATTTCAGGATTACAGTATTACATTAACAAACAAGTCCTTAGGGCTTTGTTCTTATAGCAACGTTTCATAATCAACTTTGTCTTTTAGAGTACAAACAGTTTATGCAACTTTATGCTATTTTAAAACTGCTTTCTTCATGTAAAAAAAATTTATAGATAGACTCTCATGAACTGTATTTCTTTTCTCTTCCCTACACATATAAGAGCCATGATTAATTGCAACTCCAATTTAACACACAGCAATATAACCAGTGTTTTAAGGAAGATAAAAATAATGGAAAAATATTTCTTGCAATATAATTGAATTTCTTTTTTCATATTCTAAACATATTGTAAAACTGAGGTTAAATTTGGATTTTATAGGATTATGTGTTCTTGAATTACTTTAAGTGAGATATAATAGTTGATAGGTAAAAATGCTGAAATTCTAAAAGGTATTATCTTTCTTATGAACAAAGATCTAATATACAATTGTTAGATACTGAGATAAAGATTCTATGTCCTCTCAACTGGATCCTGAGTAAGACAGACTTGTTCTTTTAAAATATCTTAAAAACCAATAGCGTTAATGTGCAAATCTTCAGTGGCATGGATGTTCTGATACGCTAAAGAATTCTAGAGATTCATATTATTTAGTTTCTGTAGTGACTTTTATTTATTTATCTTAAAAAAAAAAAAAACTTCAACAAATAACCATGAAAGTGAAGGAACATTGAAGTTGTGTCCTTTGTCTCTGTGGCCACATGTTTTCACAGATGTCTCCCACTGAGACTGGTCCCAAGCCGGCATTTAAGAGGAGGAGCTGTGAGTATTGCCTGTGAGTCTGTCCTATGTAGTACTTTTAAGAAACATTGTTTTCTATCCCAGCAAGGTGTTTCACTGGCTTTTTGTTTCATTTTACCCATGAAACATTTTCCGTGTTTGCCTTTAAGGTCATTCTCCACTAAATACGTTGGTGCCTTTCACACATGACAAGTTTTGGTTGCCGTTCTCTCTTCCCTCTCTCCTGTGCTTCCAGAAAGCCTCATCCTTCTGGCAAGTTTCTCTGCTGACAACTTTCTAAGACTTCATCATTTTCATCTCCCAGAAGGGAGGCCCAAAGCAGATGTTTTCCATCCTTACTACCATCCTCCCTTTGCTTGTTATTAAGGAGCTCCATGACATTTATCATTTACAGTTTATGCTAAACATTCCAAACAACATCCCTACAGTAAGCAAAAGTTATGTTATCTTCTTCTCTGTGATCTCTAATAAGCCCTATTACTAAAAAGTGTTCCTTAATCTCTTCTTAATCATAAATCCCTTTGGGAATCTGAGGAGAGCTATGGCTTCCTTTTCATTCACAAATATTGTGTGTGATTTCAGGAGACTCACAGGCCCCGGAGGCCCATTCATGACCAAGTATTACAAACACCTGCTCTGATCTAGCCTTCGACTTACAGATACTGCAGTGTGTACAGTGTCTCTAGTAGGTGCTCATTTTGTGTCAACAGCCTTCACTATCTATTCTGCCAACTTCTTCGACATAACTTTCTAGAAGAATGCTCCTTTCATGTTCAACTTCCATTTTTGATGTTTTCCTCAAAGTTTTGTCCTATTGACTTCCTGCAAAAACCTTAAAGTAGAAAGGCTCTCAACCAATACAAGGTACCCATCCTGAAATCTACAAAATTGAATTTGAAAAGAGGTTACCTCTACTAATTATATTCATGTCAATTGATAATATTGATATTGTTAAAGGCTAATAATGATTGAATATTTAATTTCCCAAGAACTGTGTTAAATTTAGTTATTACCATCCTTCCTTTTTCATTCATACTTTTTTTTTACCTCTTTCTCCTCTTCTTCATTGCCCACCCTGTGCATCCTTTTTCTTATACTTCTTTATCATTATATATTTTTTAAACAGTTAACCTAAGAGAGGTTGAATAACTTACTCAAGGTCACAAGTAAAAAAGTAGTAGAGCTTGGCTCTAAACCCAGGTTTCTCTGACTCCAGAGTGAGCACTTTTAATGTCTTCATGCATCTTCTCTCTATATCTCATTTAGCATAGTAGTGGAGAATATCTTTGGATTTATGAATTTATCAAGCAAGGATAATAGGTCCCATCTACATAGACCTTCAATTGATACAAGGTGAGAAGACAGAAAATTGGTCACATGCTCAAATTCTCTGGGAACTAGGGGCAACCCATGATCACTTGGACTTTTCTTCATGGAAGAAGTTGCATTTGAAATATGCCACAAATGATACATGAGCATAAAGGGAAAAGCTGCAAAGGTCCAGGAACCAGTAGAAGTGTGTGCCCGGGGGATGATGCGCAGTTCAACTTGGATAGGGTAGAAAGTGTGGAAAGTAGAATTAGAGGGGGAAAAAGGGTTGGAAAGAGTCATAGTCCAAATAGCAGAGAATTTTGCATTCCAGGAAAAGGGTATAAATTATTTTAGCAGCAGTGAATGATGGAGGGTTTGAAACAAAAGAGGCATGGTCAGATCTGTGTTTTTAGAAGAGGAAGCTGGCTATCTGGCACCAAGAAAACTTATGATGGGTAGAGACTGGAGAGCAGTAATGCTCTATTCTCTGGGGAATGTTTCCATTAATGGAAGACCTATATTACTTCCATGTAATAAGTTTTAATCTCTCTCTCTCTCTCTCTCTCTCTCTCTCTCTCTCTCTCTCTCTCTGCATATACACATATACACACATATACAACAGCTACAATAATTCTAAGAATAATTGAAGGCTGAACCTGCTCAGGCTGCTCAGTGACTTTTATCCTTCTGTTGAATAGCACTTTCACATTCATCCAAGTTCCCTTTTTTTTTCCTCCTTTGAGTTGTTTCCAGGGATATTGGTGGAGGGTCCTCTTCACTGTTGCATTTAGGTGTTCTCTCTCTTCCACTCACTTTAAGACCCAGAGCTTTCCTCTTATTCTTGGAGCTCTAGGTTTGGGCTCGTTGCCATATGCCTTTTCTCAATAACAATATAATATGCTCATTCATTGGTTATTATCCTTTCCAACTAGGTGACCTCTGCCTGGGATCAGCCCGCCTCCCACCACATTTTTTCATCATCTTATTTAATTTCTCCTCTGTCTGCTGCAGTCTTCTTATGAACTGGTAGACAGCAGGGGCATGCTGGCCTTTACCTTCGGCTTCCTGGGCTAGAACTCTGAACAAAGTCTGTGTGGGCAGGTGCAGGATGACCTATTTGTGCCTAATGACAACTGTGTTAGGATGAAGGCAGAACCTGTCCTAGCGAGGGATGGAAGGAGTTTGACAAATCCCAAGGAAGGATTCAGTCAGAAATGGAGGAGATCTGGAACAGAAAAGAGGAAGATCTGCAGGATCCAGGGAAATGAGAAAGAAGAAATGCAGTAATGCAATAATAGAACAAGATGACAATAGCAACATCACACAGGTTACAGGCTCCCCCAGGACACCTGTAACTTGAACAGGGCTTCTTGTTTGTGTATGGATGAGATGGGCTTAAAGTTTCTGGGTTGGGATCATCAGCCTCTTTTCTTTTCTTTTTGGCCACGTTTCTATCTCTTTCTTCTTTTGTTGAATTTGAGCATGCTGCTCTGCTCATGCTGAGGATAAAACACCACACTTGTATTATTTGAAGATCTCATCATATATTCTGAATTTTCATAAAATATGTGTCCTTAGCAGATGCAGAAAAAAAAAATGTGTTTTCTCATATCTAGTTCAAGTACAGCACGGAGCAGGGTGAGGTGGCGTACATCTGTAATTCCAGCAGCTTGGGAGGCTGAGGCAGGAGGATTGTGAGTTCAAAGCCAGCCTCAGCAATGGTGAGGTGCTAACTCAGTGAAACCCTGTCTCTAGATAAAACACAAAATAGGGCTGAATATGTGGCTCAGTGGTTGAGTGTCCCTGAGTTCAATCCCTGGTACCCCTCCTCACAAAAAAGTGCAACATGTTTTTCTCTGTGGTGTCTGAAAAGGTGGGCTGTTACTCTCCTGATCATGCTTGATTTTTCTGTAAAGATTCATTGTATTACAGTAATTTGTTATCTCTCTCTCTCTCTCTCTCTCTCTCTCTCTCTCTCTCTCTTGCTATGTAGTGTAAAACTTGAATTATCACCTGGAAATCTTTTTCCTGGAAAGGAAATTCATTAGAGTGTTTTAAGGAATAGACTGCCATAGAATTGTAGACTCACAAGAGAATACAGGATACTATAAGATGTCCTGCATTTTCTTTGTTTACTCTCTTCTAGTTTCTTAATTCTTTTGTCAGGTAGAGGCACAAGGGCAGATATACCAGATGATTGTTGGAAAATAGGTAACAGGTATTAACTGGAAACTATGATACTAAGACAAAAATTATCAGAAATGTTCTGAATTTAAATGATTTGTTTATTTTTTGTAGAGGAATCAAATAATTTTCCTATCCCAACTGTATTAGGGTTCTCTAGAGGAACAGAATCAACAGGAAGTATGATTATAAGGGAGGATTTATTAGATTTATTTATGCAACCAGAAGCTGGATAGTCCACAATGGCGGTCTGTAGGCTGGAGAGCTAGAGGAACCAGTAGCTGCTCAGTCCAAGAGGGTGAAGCCTCAGAACAAGAGAGATCAATGGTGCTACCCTAGTCCAAGACCAAAGGTTTCTGGAAACTCCCTGGAGAATCACTGGCAGAGTCCACTTTGGAAGAGTGAAGGAGTGAGAGTCTGATGTCCTCAAATGATTGCAGCAGCAATGTAGAACCCATTCAAGAAGAATTGAGCTTACATCTGCTGCTGCTTCCAACTTTTATTCCACCCAAGTCACCATCCTATTGGACAGTGCTGCCTACCCTTAGAGAGGGTCTCCACTTCAGCTTGATATTCCACATGCCAATCATTCCTAGACACACCTTTCTTGACACACCAGGAAGCCTTTTAATCATCCCCATCTCTTAACCACATCAAATTGACAATTCCAGTTGAACATTACACCAGCCTCTCTAAGTGCATAATTTTCTCAGCTAATTGAATAAACTGATTGCTCTCAAGTATTATCTTTGAATCAAAGTTAGATCAGTTTGCTCCAATAAAATGTCTTAAAATTTCATTGTGGATTTTGGATATACATGAGTGAAGGGTGGTTAGCTCTTTTCTGTCATTTTAGACAATGTTGTTACATATTAGCTCTTGAGTTTGGGGTTTTTCCTCTTTACTAAATGGATTTGATGGAGACTTCCAAGGGAAATTTAATGTCATATAAAACTTGGAGTGCTTATTGTTTTTCCATACAAGGCCCCTCTAAATAGTGCCAATGCAAGTCTTTCATGGAGAAACTCATGGCAGTCAAGGTGGAACTCACCTGACTGTGAGCCTTGGCAAGCTTAATTTATGTCAGCCCACCTTGTAAACTGAAAATTTCCTTCCTCTAGGAAGTGTTCGTTCAGTTGGCACCCTGAAGGGTTAAGAAAACCGAGACCCACAGTATCACAGAGTTGTTTTGGATGTTGCTAAGGAAACCCTAGAGGGAATGTTGAAGTGTCTTGTTTCTCTCTAAATCCACAGGAGTGTAGCTTGTTTGAGGTTTTGATGTCCTCTTAATTCTTGCTATAGTTGCTCTGTGGTAGGTTTCCAGCTGGGCCAGAACCTCATGGCTGCCAGAAGCACTGGCTCACAGGGCCTACCATGTTCTTGCAGAGTTCAACTTTTCATCTTCTTTCTGGAAGAAGATATAGGTAACATGAAATCTCATAGAGCTTGATTGTATTTCAAAATAAAAAATTCAAAGATAAGAAAAACACTTTAATGTGCCTTTTTTTTCTAATGTATTATTTTTCTCCAACATTCATAATAGCAGACTACCTAAATATTTCATCAAAAATAAATAACAAATGGTTGTGTGTAGCAGAGATCATTAGAAGAGTGAGTGCATGTGACAGATAAGGTCCTGCTGTTTTAAGAGGTATGAGAGATGGAGGGACTTGTTAGTTTGTGATATCCTCTGCTTTTAAGTGACCATAAATAATGTTTGATGTCATTACATTCTTTTTGAAATTTTTTTATATTTAAATAGGAAATCATGAAGCATCCTAAAGTAGTATCCAAAAGTGGTAATATGCTTAATCTTGATTTAAAATAGTTTCATAATTAGATTCTACAAGACAGTTAGTAAATCCTTTCAAAATGTTCACCCAAATGGCATGCAAAAGAAAAAATAATAATTTTCATTCAAACTGTGTAGGAGGGGGAAATCTCTTTTACCAGATGTCATTCTCTGTCCCTCTCCCTCAGAAAACAAGCACATTTATATATATATATATATATATGTGTGTGTGTGTGTGTGTGTGTGTGTGTGTATACACATACACACGCAAACACTTCTATTTTTAATTTTTGGTTGACTTTTATTTGGATAACATTATTTAGTAAATTTACCAAATAAAATTACAAAATTCCATCATTATCAAATAATTGCAGGCCATGAAGCAAATTTAAAATAAGATTTAAAACGTTTCTGTTTTCTAAGAAGTATAATTATTTTTATTCTATAATTATATATTATATCCAGTTTCATTTTAATATAACTTAATATGTATTGGATATCATATGAATGTATATATGAATACTTTTTAAAATATATCATTATGCATTCATTTTTTTTCTATGTAACTTCTCTCTAATGGATTTGGTTTATCATTTTCCATTTTCTTCTTTATTCAAGGTCTAGTAAAAATTTCTAAAGAGCAGGAAAGTGGTTAATTTAATTGTATGTTTATCATGTATTTAAGTTGTTCTGGCTAAAATATTATTATTTAGAATTTTTGGGGTGAATATCATTTCCTCTAATAATAAGAGGCAGTGAACATCATAGGAATTCCTTTTATTCATATCTAATCTGTTCCTCCGAAGTGTTAGATAGAAAATTTCCAGTGGTAACAGCTTACATTCCATCATTTTTAATTGGAAACATTATAATTTTGTCCTAATTCATCTAGGTCCCCAGCAAATTTGCCTGAATACTCTGGACACATATAGAAATCGTTCATTTAAGGATTGAAGGTAACTATCTAAATGTCAGTTCCCCTATTATTTGACATAGTGATGTTAGCACCTAAATTTGTGTGCAGTGCATTTTGATAATAGGTCACACATACTACTGGTTCATTTCCTCTGTATTGCAATGCCTGAATATATGTAAATTAACAATAAAACAAGATGCTAAGCCAACACACTGAATACAAATAATGTTGAGCAAAAATAAATTGTGCTAAGGAAATAAGTAATTTTGGAGATTTTTGAATATCTTTTTACCTTGTCCTAAATAACAATAATAAAAATAAAGGTCAAAATAAGTCAGACTGACCACCAACAAAAGTCAAGGACTCTCACATCTCAGTTCTTAATCCATCACGTTATGGGATCACTGACATTAGGCACAGTAGAAGAGCTGTGTCTCTTGAATTGGGATCCCTGGAAGGAGAGCTTGAGATGAGGATTTAGGGACAGGTAGTTTATCTGGGAAGCCTGAAAAATGGGATGGAAGGAAGCCAACATTAGATGGTGTTGTTGAGATCAATGCTGTGGGAAAAATGACTTCATTCTTCAGAAAAATTCGTAAGGATTAATTGCCTAAAAATGGGAAGCAAGAAAGTATCCACTGCCTTCAGTCTCCATGGTGGAGGAGGAAGGCCCAGGGCAACTCAGTGTTCTGCTCTTCCTGGCCGGAGTCCTGGAATAAACCAATGGCTCTAGCAGCTTCCAAGAAGATCCTGGATGGAAAACAAAAGTGGATACTGTGAGACGTTGTATGCACAAAGCAAGTCTGAGTGGCCAGCCACTGTCTGGGGCAGCGGCAACTGAAATCAGAAGCTGTTAAGGGTATGGGAGCAGAGCGATGGGAGTGCCAGCTACCGAGTTCTGCCCAAGTTTGTGCCATTCCAGATGCAGTGAAGCTCTCTCGTTTAGTGGGAGACTTTGACTTCGGTTGGCTTTTAATTTGAGAGCACAGGCATTCATTCCTAAAGCACCAGGAGAGTTCCAAGTTGTTGGAAGGGGGCAACTTTCAATGGTAAAGACAGAGATCTGCTCTGAGTTAAGTTTATGTAAAGCTCACACAGCTCAGCTTCAAAATTCTCTAAAATGATTTCACTTCATCAACTTTCCTTACACTAATAAATTAATAAGGGCATCATATAATAAAGTCAAATTTATCAGACATTAAACAATAAAATTGACTTCGTTACACTTCCTGTTTTACATTCTCCTACTTAGATGCTCCCAGCCCTTCTTAATTTCTTAGTATAGAGATTATCACTCACCAAGGTTTATGGTACAGAAATCCAAATATTTTCCTAATTAATGTTATTTTCTCAATTTATCTTTAATTTTACTGTTGGAGGCTTAACACATTTCCTATTACCTTGGATGTCTATATAATTTTCAAAGAACAACATACGCAAAATAGAATATGCTCAAGGTTTAGACCAAAATCCTCTTTTGACTTCATATCCATTGTTAGTATCCTCAGTTTAATGAGAGGTAAACATAGTACAGAACTCCATATTTGTGTAAGCTTTTGGGTAAATACTAATATCTCCTGAAATAAAAATATGCGAACTCTAACAGTACAAAATAATTGAGGATATTATAAAATGCAACTATAGTTTATCAAAATAAATTATAATTGCATTTTTAAAGATAACTGGAAAATGTGCAAGATATTGTACCCTTGGGATACATCTAATAAATCAAGTTGCTATAGTTTGAATATAATCTGTCTGAAATCCATGTTAAAACATAATTGAAAGTTTAATGTTATTGAGAGGTGGAGGGTCCTTTAAGAGGTGGTTAGGTCTTTGGGAGGACTGAAGCCCTTCTTGAGAGGGTAGGTTCATTGTAAAGAGAGCAGGTTGCTATACAGCAAATCTACTGCTAGTATTTTGTCTCTCTTGCATGCACCTGCTTACCCTTCTGACATTAGTATAATGAAGCACAAGACCCTTTCCAGATGTGGCTATCCAATCATGAATCTGGAACTTCCAGATTCCAGAATCATGAGTTAATAAGCATATTTCTCTTATAAAATAACCCAGTCTCAGGTATTCTGGTATAGCCACAGAAAAATTAAACATACAGTTCCTGTGGGAACCACTTTAAAAAGATGAGGTTTTCTGGAAATTATATCACATTTTAACTTAAAAATCATACTTACGTGAAATATTATCCATGTGGTTTTAATGAGCAAATGCAGATTCTTCCGTGAAATCAAATATGCCAAACCCAAAATCCACCCTTTGGCATTCTCCAGTAACTTCATTTACAGAGTAATAGAGAAAGTTACATTTTTTAAAACACGCTAACAAATTTTTTTTTATAGTTTTCTATTTTAATGACTTTGGAAACTGTTATGGTTTGGATCTGAGTTATCCCCCAAAAGCTCACATGTGAGACAATGGAAGAAGGCTTAGAGGAGAAATGATTGCATTATGAGATCCTTAACCCATTCAGTGAATTAATGCCCCAGTGGAATTAACTGAGTGGTAACTGAAGGCCGGTGTGGCTGGAGGAGGTGGTCATTGGGGGTGTGCCTTTGGGGTATATATTTTGTAGGTGGCAGTGAAGTCTCTGTCTCTCTACTTCCTGATCATCATGCGAGTGGCTTTCCTCTGCCACACTCTTCTGCCATGATGTTCTGCCTCACCTCAAGCCCTGAGAAGTGCAGCCTGCTGTCTATGGACTGAGACTTCTGAAACCATGAGCCCCCAAGTAAATGTTTTCTTCTCCAAAATTGTTCTTGTTACGTCTTTTAGTCCCGGCAGTGAAAAAGCTGACTAAAACAAAAACTCAATTTATCATAAAATTCCCACCTTCTCAGTAAGAATTTTACCTACATACTTGGATATATGCATATATTAAGAGGGGAATACATTGCAGAAGATTTAAAATGAACCTTTTACTAAAAAATGTGATAGTTTCCTCCTGCTATTAGGCTCTAGTTCCAGAGCCTTCCCACATTTCTTATTCATAACTTAGGCTGTGACTTCTTCTTATGACCTCAAAGTAGACTTCTTTTTTGAGAATGAAAACTGCTTTTAAAAATATTGTTTTAAAAGAAATTTTAATTCACATATGCTTTTAAAATAATTCTAATTCACATAATTTTTTCTTTTACAGATTCTTAGTATTGCCTTTACATTCTTGTTGTGAACTAACAAACCACATTCAATCAAAAGTTCAAATACTCTCAATCACCTTATATATATATATCCAAAGGCCTTCACATATTGCATTAAGATGTGTGTGTGTGTGTGTGTGTGTGTGTGTTTTGCTGGAGATTGAAACCAGAGCTTTGAACATACTAGACTAGACTAGATCCCTAGTCCTTCTTAAAAGTTTTGAAACAAGGTCTTGCTAAGTTGCCCAGGCTGGCCTTGAACTTTCAGTCCTCCTACCTCAGACTCCCATGTAGCTGGGATTATAGGTGTGTGCCAAAGCGCTTGGCTGAGCATGAACTTTAATTCAATTCAGTATAATACACTGTTCTTAGCAGAGCATTCCAGATCCAAACTACTGGAAAAATTAAGGATATTTTCTTGGTTGCATAAGTCTCATCTTCTTAGGGATGAACTTCCCTTTAAGCAGGATGGAGTTTTTCATAGATAAGTTAAGGAAAATAAAAACTATAATTAAGATTCTAGCACAAAGTCTACGGATTCGTGGCCCCTAGATCAATGAAAGCATCTGTAAGAGTTTAGAGAAGAATTGATTATATCATGCAGGAAAATATTCATATGAAAATAAGTTTATAATTCAATTTATGTAGAATACATTTCTGGTGTCACATGTCTAGGAAATTCTTTCTCATTCATCCAAAGAATCTTAGGAGATAGCTAGGTGTGCCAAGGTCACTGTCATACTTTGTTTTATGTTTTGTGTGTCCTGTAAACTGCAGCCTTACTTTGTCTACACATCATTGAATTTATTTTTCTGTAGAAGCTTAGATGGTTTTTCCAAATAAATAACTTCTGACACCCTTGAGATGCTTAATAAATGTAATACAAATTTGTACAATAATTTTATGCTTTTAAATGTCATATAAATATAGTTCAGTCTTCTAGTAATTCTCAAGCTTCTAATATCCAATAGAAAAGCACCAAGTTTTCCTGAACATGGATCTAGTATCATGCTGATGATATAAAATATAAGACATAGTGAAGGTGTGTTGGTTTTACCATGTGTATGGATTTGAGGAGTTATGAAGGTCTATATCTCCAGTGAATTGCATGCAATGCCTTTAAAAGTAGTTCTCTCTTAAAAATAATCAGATTTTTTACAGCAGAAATTATGATGCTGCCAACTTAAAGCTTGGTGAACAGATCTTAGAAGGAAATCTGTTATATTAGAAATCCAAAGTAAACATCCTTGGAAGTGTTTTCAAGAAAGCTGTGTCTTCCCATAGAAATGAATTTTTTCCTATCAGCATTTTGTTCTCATAGCTTGATGCTTTCTTCACAAAAACAACAACAACAACAAAAATGAAAATAAATAAATGAATAAGAAAAGGAAAAAAATACCTCAATTTAGCTGGAAATTTAGTTCCTATCTATGCTCAACAAACCAGCAGATGTTACTTTTAACGACCTGTACTGTAGTTGTGATGCTTTGTTTTTGCTGCCTTGGGCTACTGGAGGGCTCTTCAAACATGAAAATCAAATAACACATGAATTGTGAGGCTCAGAAAAAAAATGGTACTGTTTTCATAGCTTTTGTAGTCTAAGCTAAAGAAGGATCTTAGAGTTGGTAAAATTGGAGCCCTCATTAAAAAGTTCTTAAATATAATGTTTTGTAGGTTACGAGAGTTGTAGTTAGAAAAAGCTGCAAGTGTATAGCGTTTAGTCAGTAGCTTGTATGTGACACTATCTGTGGTTCATAGCTAATGTGGATAGAGCAAAACACATTGTCTTCTGTTTGAGTATCTATGATTCACCCTTTCAGTGAATACTTATGGACACTTATATATGGGCCTGGCACTATTTTAAGGGCAGAGGATACAAATAGAGACATGATTTGCGTCAGCAAAGTTCCAGTTCTCATGCAGTTTGCCTTCTGCTGACTTCAGAAATAGAGTAAGTGACCAGATATACAGGTCTGTATAGTCCGTGATGGATGCAATGACAAAATTTGCAACCTGGGAAGTGTGAAGGAAGGTTTCTGACAATGTGCTGTTTGAGCTAAGACTCAATGGCCAAGCAGATGCCAACTAGGCAAAATTCAAGGGAAGAACTTTCCAGAATGGCAAATGGCAAATGCAAAGGCCCAGAGATGAGCAATTCCTGCATGAAGAGAGTGAGGCCAAAGTGTTGGGAATAGTGAGCAAGGGGTGAGCATAGGAGATGAGGTTGGTTATGTTGGCTGGGATCAGATCATAGTGATCCTCTGGCCTACTAGAGCATGGTAAGGGGTTTTGATATTTTTCTAAGTACAGTGGGAAAACTTTGGTGATTTTCAATTTAGGAGCAAAGAGGTGGAGTAATAAGATTTGAATGAGGTTTTAAAAATTTAAAAACTGGGGTGGTCAATTTTGTATTTCTATTTGGCTAGGGTACTATATTCATGACTCAATAACACTCTAGAGTGTTATTTTTAGAGGTGATGGAAGTCCATCATTAGTTGACTTGAATAATAATAGTTATCCTAAATTATCTAAGTAGACACAAGTAAAATAGTTGTTTTTAGAGGTGATGGAAGTCCAGGATCAGTTGACTTAAATAATAAAGGTTATCCTTGGCTTTCATAGGTAGAGAGATATAAAGAATTGAAGCAGGAACCCCAGAGGAGATCATGGAAGGATGAAAGGTGGAGAGAGACATACTTGAGTATAGTCTTGGAGGGAAAGGGGAAGAGAAAACTTTACACAGCTCCTCCTTGGCACATGCTCAGTGGGATTATTCATTGAGATGGAGAATGTGCTTCCCCTGTGATCAGAGGACATTTTAAAGTCACCTGAATACAACAAACAAAAATACCAGAGACTACTTGAAATAAAGCATTTACAAAATTCTTTATGAGCACTTATTCAGAGTATTCAGAAACAATCAAAAAGCAAAAGATCCCAGAGAATGTCTTGAGGTAGACATAGTTCCAATGGGCTTTCCAAGTTTTTTTTTAAAGGAAAATAGTGTGTTTGTATTAGTTTCCTGTGGCTGCTATAACAAATTAGCACAAATTTATTGGATTAAATCTATAGAAAATTACTTTCTCTCTGTTCTGGAGACCAGAGTCTAAAATCAAGGTAGTTTTCTTATGACCACTATTATAGTTTGGATGTGAGGTGTCCTCCAAAAAGCTCATGTGAAGATGATGCTTCTGGTCTCCATCCATCAAGGCACAGGCACCACTACCCAGCTCCTCACTTTTACTCCACATGGTGGAAGAGGAGGCTTTCAGCAGGTGTTCTAGCCAGCCTTTGAGTTCTTTGGGAGCTCTTGTCCCTATCCAAAGGAAATTGAAGGAACTTAGGTCAAGCTGAGCAACAAGGCCTTCTCCCAACTTTCCTCTAACAGGTTGCTTGCCACAGCAATGCCTTAAAGGGTGTTGGGAAGCTCTCAAGAAGATCTCCAGAGCTCAACTCACAGAAAGGAGGAAACCTTGGGTGCCTTGAATCTCTTCTACCTAACTGTTCCCAAATCCTTTGGGTCATCCTGAAGACACTCTGTCTTATTTGAGATTGAATTTACAAAGGGAATGCATGTTGGAGGAGAATGTTATGCAACATCATTTTCTTTCTTTGTCCTCAGTCTCCAAGGACTTGAAAGAATAGGTTTTCCCTTTTAGCTCTTGAAAGAACAATCAAGGCTTGTTGTTGGAGAAAATGCCAGTTTATTGAGGCAGCTCTGCATATTTATAGAGCTGGGGGTGGTCTGATGGTTAAAACAGTTTGACAATTTAAAGGTTTTGGCAGCTGGCATGGGGTGCGTTCTGATTGGTGGGTAAGGATCATGTGAGTCATCAGGGGGTAATGATCTTGTGAGTCAGCAGGACTCACCATTGGACGGCTCTTCTCGGAGGATGGGGAGGTTAGTCTTTGGAGCTGGGTGACTCCCAACAGCTCTTCCTGTCTAGAAGTTCCTTAAGAATATCCCATGTCCAATTGGCTGAGCTTGGTATTCTTTACCATCCAAGCCTGTCAGGTGAGCCTCTTTGCATGCTAACCATTTATCCACTCTCTCTGTTCCTGGGGTGATAATCCATACTGGATCCTTTGGAAAACAGAAAGATAAGTGTTCTGTGACTTAAAGCAACAATAGAAACATACCACTTGAGCATTATAATATGCTTTGCATACTGCCATTCATGTTAATTCCAGGGTACAATGTCTTCTACTATAAATACTTCAACCTCTTTACAGGTGGAGGAATTGGATCAGCTTCCCTAGAGAGTCATGTGAGAACATGGATGCCCACATAAGTGGCAGTATTTGAGGAAGGAAATGTATGAAAGAGCTTTAGACATTGCATATATTTCGGAGGTTAAGGAGGAGACTAATATCTTAAACAGACTTTTGATGTCATTTTAAAATAAAGTTGTGTGTACTAAATTATTTAGGCACCAGACTGAAAGATGTTGGTCATCTTTCAACCTGTATTTCATCTTTCAATCTTGCTGTATCAAGCAACCTATTAGAGGAGGGTTGGGAGGAGGCATTGGTACTCATCTTGCCCTATAAATCTGCCCCATGAATTAGATACATCATATAGATAACACCAGAAGTGTGTATTTTTTATAACCCTGAATTTATCTTGACTTCACATATATATTGCAATATACATGTCAAAAGTGTTGAAGTATCTTTTATATAATTACAGTTTAATGATTTTGGGGTGCTTTAAAAAATATAGGTGGGACCTTAAAATCTAAAAGTGGCTCAGTCCTTTATGGAACTCTGAGAAGCTCCATTATTAGGATCCTTAAGGCTTAAAAATAACGCAGTGGCCTTATCCACAAATATAGGCCTTATCTTCAAATATAAGCCTTTTTATGTACTGTATAAAATGTTCTACACTGTAAAACATGAGTGCTATTGCAGTTGAGATATTTTTCCATTTTGACATGCCTTTGGCACATAGATGGTGCTGTGGTTTGGTTTGGTCATGTTTGAGAGTGGTCCTCAAGGGTTTGCATGTTGGAGGCTTCATCCCCAGTGCAGCAATGTCAATAGGTGGTGTGGTCCTTTAAGAGGTGAGGACTAGTGAAAGTTGTTTAGGTCATCAAAGGCACTGCCTTGGGAAAGAAGTAAGATACTGACTCTGGTTAGTTTTCTCAGACAGGGTTACTACAAAAGGAACAAATTTAGCTCTTCCTTTTTTTTTTTTTTTCTTACTACCTGTTTTGAAATGTGATCTCTTTCTCCCTCATTTGCCATTGACCTTGAAGTCCTCTTCAGAGCAGAGCTCATGCTGGGCCAGGCCTTTAAACCTCCAGAACTGTGAGCTAAATAAATGTCTTTTCTTTATAAAGTTGGTCTGCTTCAAATATTTCATTATAACAATTAAAAAGAGACTAATATAATTAGATTATTAAGAATCCAAATTGGGCAAAGAAAATATTAGGTCCATTTTCCTCTGTAGAGGATTTATCTGTAACAACACCAGAGAGTGAGTTTCAAATACAAAAAAAAAAAAAAAGGCGTGGTTTTCTTTCTAATTATGCAAACATTAATTGAAAGGTAGAATAACATTGAGTCTAAAATAAACTGTATTAGTCAGTCTAATAAGTTACAACAATTATCTGTTTTTATCTTTATCAAAGTATTAAAGAATGGCTTAACATTTTACTTTTCTGTTCCCATTAAAACCAAGAAAATCATTTGCAAACTCTGGAAAATAAAGACAGAGACATGAGAGGTCCAATATTTTTTAGTCCTGAGCCCAAAACAATCACATTATGACTCTATTTAATATTGACTAAAGAAAACGTGTGAGGCTTCTCAAGGTCAAGCAATCAGGCAGTATTTGGAGCTTTCCATTTCAAATTCAATGCTATGCTAAATTATTGCTTGACTCCATAGAATATGAACTGTTAAAGATCTCAAATTTTTCTATTGAAAATGAAATAATATATTAAATAATAGATTATCTTCAAACTCAGTAGAATATTATATGTAACAATAAAAAGAAAAAGAAAAATGATGATTTGAACTTAATCAAAACTAAAAAAAATTTTAAACTCTAAAAGAAGCCATATTCACATAAATTTGGAAAATATATTCTTAAATCATACATTCATTGAAGGGCTCCTGTTTAGTATATAAAAAGAACTCTTACCAGTTTATGGTAAAAATCAGATAGTACCAATGAAAATTGGACAAAATTCCTTAATAAATATATCTCCTTAGAAGATACTAAAATGGCTAATAAGCACTTGTAAAGACTTATAACAACATTGGTCATCAGGAAATGCAAATCAAAACCACAATGAATTGCCATTTCTCACCTACTAAAATGGCTACAACCAAGAAGATAACAGCAAGTGTTAATGAGGATTTGGAGCAATTAGAACCCCTAGTCACTGTTGGTGAAAATGTGAAATAATGCAGCCAGTTTGGAAAGCAGTTTGAGATTGTTAAAAAGTTGAGCATATTATATGAAACAGCAATTCTACTTTTAGGCATCTATCAAAAAGGAATGAGCCAGGTGTAGTGGCATACACCTGTATTCCCAATGACTTGAGAGGCTAAGGTGGGAGGAATGCAAGTTCAAAACCAGCCTCAACAACTTAGGGAAGTGATTAGTAACTTAATGAGACCCCTTCTCAAAAGTAATATCAATAATAAATTAATAATAATAATAATAAATTAATAATAAAAAGGGCTGGTGATGTTGCTTAGTGGTTAAATCCCTGGTAAACCTCCCCACCCCAGAAAATATATATCCACACCATGACTTGTGTGTGAATGTTCATGGCACATCCATCACAGTGCTCCAAAGTGGAAACAACCCTAAAGTTTATCAGCCTATGAATGAATAAAGGTGCTATGCCTGCATAAAGGAAAATTACTAATCTATTAAAGGAACAATGTGTATGGGCCTCAAAAACATGATGTTTAGTGAAAGAAGTCACAAACAAATTGTATGGTTCTATTTATATAAAATATTTAAAAATTGGAAAATATACAAGGAATCTAGATTAGCGTTTCTGTAGGGCAGGGACTGGGAATGGATAGTGATTGTAAATAATTGGAGCAATGGTATTAAAATGAAATTATGGAAATGGTTTATATCTCAGTAGATATCCTAGGAACCTTGAATTGAGCAGTAAATTTTATGGTGTATGAATTATCTCTCTAAAATTTTTTAAATAATGAAAGTGAGATATGCCCTAAATTGGAATATTTGTGTCCTAAATATAAAGACTAACAATGTATCATTTCTTTAAATCAATGATCAGAAACACTATGGCAATTGAATATAGTCCAATTATTATCCTGAACTAAATATCACTTGTTGTGTAAAAATGTCAAGACTCTAGACCCATCATAGTATTGAATGGACATACCCAGGTAAAAGTGAATCTCAGAAGAAGTATTGGAATCATACAAGACAGGCTTATGTACCCTCTAGGTTTATCAGTAGCTTGGAGTTTGACCACATAGATTCAGTCAGTTATCTGTAAATTTTAATTAAGATAGAATGACATCTAGATTTCAAAAATTTTTAATGTAATTCAAACATGGTTAAGTTCTCAGAATATTTCACATACATACCCTAGAGCCATAAGGAAAAACAAAAACAAAAACAAAAAACAAAACAAGCTTTCTTTTGCTTGTCCGTGTGTTGTGGATCTGACAGAGAAGGTCAGTCAGCAGGTGAAGATCGTGTGAAGTTCATTTGTATATAGGTACATATGTGTACAGTACTCACTGGCTGGCTTTTTCTTTCTTTCTTTCTGACAGAAGCTTTGCAAAAATAACAACAAAAACAAACAAACAAACAAAAAACACCGTGGCTGCTTCTTAGACTTTTCTTTTCTCTAGCCGGATACATTTAGATGGCATAAACTGTTAATTCTGACATTCCTGATCACAGTTATAGGATGTATCTTCCTACTATCCCTGAGAGGAGCTCCCTCTTCCTCTGCTTCTTAAGCTACTGGATGCAATGCAAACCAGCCTTAAAAGAAAACCCACGAACTCCTCACAGAGCTCGCCCAAGCGGTGGCAAAATCTTGGTGATTCTTTTAAAGATCTGAGATCCCTTCTGCCAGAAAAATGCTCCTTAAACTGAAATCCTCTAGTGCCTAACAAATACAGGTGCACCAACCACATTTTGGTCTTGGGATCCCCTAGTCACAGGGTCTATTACAGGAGCACCCCAACACTCACGGACACATCTCCACACTCATACGCCTCTAGTGCCTCCAGAGCCTGACCCCCCTCCTTCCTTTCCTCTCTCAAGACATGGGGGACCCCAGAGGGAGAGCTGAGATTTCAGTCTGCAGTACACTGGACACGTAGATCGGTCCGTTCTGCGGGCTCAGGCACTTTAAGAATGTAGTACGTTGGCCGAAACTATTTGTTTGCTTAATTTCTCAGAGTTCCATGAGGTCGTCTTTGTCATCCTCCCTGCGCTTTCTGTATTTTCCAAAGAACTGCCAGCTTTCAACAACACCCTCTTTCTTCCCATTGGAAATGGAAACACGTCCTCTGCAGGAATTTTCCACTTAGCAGTTCTTGCTTCCCTGGCGGGGCCTCAGCACACCAGCCTGCAATGCTGTATTTCTTTCCACTGCAGTTTGGCGTTTTTGATCCAGCACAATGAGTTGTATTCAGTCATTTTAAGCCCCCCTCCCACCCTGATCTTCTCTCTCTCTCTCTCTCTCTCTCTCTCTCTCTCTCTCTAAATAATGCATACTTTCGAGCAATTTCAGGAAACCAGCAAAAGCTTTTAAGCAACATTACATTTAATTAGCACTGTCACTGTCATAGGATCGTCAGAATCCTTGGAGTCATCCCCCCACTCCCCACCCCATAATTTCCCCGTTTCCCATCCCCCTTCTGGTAAACACATTAAAGACAACCTCAAGGTCCATATACTTTGCTTCCAATTGTTTGCCTTTGCAAATTATTTCCTTTGAATAATATTTACAAACTATACATCACTCTCTGACACGATGATAAGAGGGGACACAGATTGCGTCTAATCTCAGCTGTAAACAAGAAACTGGAAGACTAGCTGGAAAATGTGTTCAGCGCCTGTATGGAAGCAGCCGCATTTGCAAACGCTCGCAGCTGATGAGGAGCTGCGCTACCCTCCCCGCCTCCCAAACCCCGACTGCAGCTCCAGACCAAAACGCTCGCCGCCCGCCCAGGGAGTCCGCAGGGCAATCCCAAGTCCCTAGCGGGGGAAGGGATCTGAGGAATCTGACGGGGGGAGGTCAGCAAAAGGCGGCGTCCAGAGGAAAACAAGGCTTGCCTTCTCGAAAGCCAAAGGCAGACCTGCAAGCACAGATGCCCGCGGGAGGCTGCGGCGGAGGCCGGCGAGAGGCACGGGGCGCGGGGCGGGGCCAGCCTCCCCCGTCTGGCCGGGTGGTAGCTTCTCAGACAGCGAGGGCCCAGGGGGTCACGCTAGCACAGCGGAGGGTGTCTCAAAGGGAACGGGGGTTCTGCCGAGAGGGAGGGGGGAGGAAAAGGGGGATTTGTTCAAGCTGGGAGGGTGGGCCTCAGGAAAAAAAAAAAGAAGAAATAGATTGATGCTTTGCAGGACACCTAGGGTATTTCTTTCAGGGGGCATTACTTCCACTTTTAGGCAGGAACAAGAGCTGGGAGGAAAACAGCAGCACGGGCTGACAGCTCGGGAGGTGATCAAAGGGGACAGCATGAATGTCTTGCTCTGCCAGCCATTTATTACAAAGAGAGGGGTGCTCCCGGCCACGCTGTCGGGGAGAGGGATTAAGATCAAATAAAAAAAGACCGGCCTGACTCCTTTATGCAGGAGGGGAAATGTGCACACATATATTTTAATACATGTATGTTTATATATACCTATATTTAGAGAATACTCTCTGCTACAAGAGTCACGCCTTCCCATTGGCAAAACACACACACACACACACACACACACACACACACACACACCTGTGTGAACACCTCACACATGTAAAGAAAGGAAATTCCACCTTTTCTTTCCAAACGTTGTCACCTCTGTTTGTGGCTTGAACTGTCACAGTTTCTCAGGATGGATTGCCAGATGGAGGACATTTTATTCAGAGGAGTCTCCCTTTAGGGAAACTTAGCTAACTTTTTGTAAGTCTAAGTAACCTCAGAAATTAAGTTTAAAGCATCCTTGGGATTTGAGAAGTACTTCCCTTTCTGTGGGTAACAGGAAAAGGTGTTAAAAGGCAAGCCACTGGTCTAAGAGCTGCCTGTTAGGGGTCTTCTTGTGAATGGAAAGATCTTAAGTGTTTTACCAGGATCAACACAGGTATTGACCTCACAAAAACACACAATAATGGTGGGTAGGGGTCTGTGAGGGTATGAATGCTGTCTCTTCAAGTTACTGAGATTTGACCTTTATACTTAGAAATAAAAAGATGCTAGTAGGGGCTTGAATGGAATGGGAAAGAGATTCTCAAGCCTTAATGATTTTATTTTGCCTGAAAATCAGTTACACACACACATACACACATTTGTGTACATACAACTCTATGAATTTATAGCAGCTAAAGCTTTACAAGAAAAAAACAATAACAGCAGAAAGTAAACTAGAGTTTACCCTGATTTACAGTTTGAAGTCTCCACTCCCTCAATCCTTTATTTAATCATAAAATAGTTACATTTCAATGTATTTTTTGAAAAAATATGTTTATAGAATTGGTCAAAGATAAGCATAGCTGGGCACTTCTGTGTTTGTCTTCTTACCAGTAGAACAGTACTCAAGGACTACTTTGTCTTTCGTTTAAGAAGTCTTTAAGTTTACTCTTTTAGTGTTATCTTCGATATTAGAAAAATTTTACAGAAGTTAGATAATGCAGTGCTATGCAGAATAAACAATGAAAATCTCAAACGAACTTTCCTCTATCCAAATTACCCCCTTCCCCAGAAGACGTCACTTGCATGCTAGGTCTATTTAGCCCTTGTAAAATATTTTTGCATACATATTTATACATGCAATCATATAAATCTAAAATATGTAAATTCAATCATACTATATATGTAACATGCTGTGAATTTGGTTTTTTTTTTTGCATGTATTATTCAAAAGAACTCCTTTGTATGGGGAACTATAAAATCTACCCAGTGTATGAACTGCTGCATAGCATTTCATGATTTATTTTATTATTACATTATCAATACCTAGTTAGATTATTTCCAATTTTTATTAGTATTATAAATAGTGCTGAAACTGACATTCTTAGATGCACATCTTTACCACACATATCAGTAGTTTTTATAGGTAAGATCACATTGGAATCGACAAGCTAAAGGCTATGTGCATTTTAATCTACAGACTAATTTTTTTGCATACTCCTTTAAACACTATCATTAATTAAAATACTCTGTCAGTGTTCTGAAAGAGAAATCTCATATTTGTTCCTCATTTGCCCTTTCTGATTATAACTGATATTGAAAAAAATCTTACTTATATTGGTCATTTGTATTTTTTTTTATGAATTGCCTGTTGGCACATTTGCCCCATTCCTGTTTTGGGTCTTAGTTTATCTTTATAGTTATAATTCATTCTTTATTTATGAGAATCTTTGTTTTTTTTATATATATAATGTGTATGTTTCTCCCAGCATGTTGTTTACTTTACAACTTCGATTATGGAGACTTTATCATAGGGACATTTGAATTTTTATGAAGTCAAATCTGTCAGCAATTTCTTTTATGAACTTAGGTTGCATCCTGATAAAAATTTAATTAGAAGCCACTGTGGTGGTTCATGACTGTAATCTCACTGACTCGGGAGGCCGAAGCTGGAGAATTATAAGTTCAAAGCCAGCTTCAGTAACTCAGCAAGGACCTGAAAAACTTAGCAAGGTCCTATCTTAAAAAATAAAAAAAGGACTGGAGACATAGTTCACTGGTAAAGTGTCACAGGGTTCAATCCCCAGTAACTAACACATAAACACACACACGCGCGCGCACACACACACGCACACATTTAATGAAAAACATATATATTTTGTATTTCATGTGGTTGATTAATTTTCTAAAATTGTTTCTATTTATTTAAGACTATTGTACATTGAAGTATTTAAAGACTTCATATTCAATGAATATGACTTCATATTCAATGAATCACTAATATTCATTTTCTCTCCTTTGCAGACTACTATGTATAGCTTCCACTGTAATAGCCTGAGACTTTGTCTATACATGGGCTTCATATGTCTGTGGTTTGAATGGAGGGCAAGGGGGAAAAAAACCCCAGCAAAATAATGGCTTATTTCAAGAAGTCATCAGACCTCTTTGGTTTTTTGGAAAAGTTAATGAACAGAACTGGTTTTCTCATGGGATCCTATGAGATAAGCTATTAAAAAAGGTTGTCCATGATGGCATCATCTTTCTCCCAAGGCAGTGTCCACTGCCTGTCCTCTTTGTTCCTCTAAATTGGAACAAAGTGTTCTTTGATGGAACAGCTTGGTGTTCACATCACAGCTTGCCACATACACCACCTATGGCAGGATTGTCCCAGGAAGCATTAACTGGGGAGAGTCTAAAAATGAAGACTTCCAAGCATCATCCCAGACATTCCCAGTAACAATCTCAGAGAATGGATCTTTGAAATTTATATTTCTGAGTCCTTGATTGCAGAGTAGCACTGGGAACCAGTTTCTCTCATTTATCCAAAGAATGCAATATCCTTTGGGTTCTCTCTGCCATATTTCCTCTCTCCCCTCTTTGCATGGAATAAATGAATTATCTTATTGTTTTTAATACTTAAAAGTTTTTCAATTAATATTTCCCTTTCATTCTATTCACTACTTCCCTAGTTTATGAGTAAAGATCTCCTAAGTTTTTTTAAAGACATTTTTGGACTTTTTAAAAAAGATTTTAATTTACTGCAAGTGTTCTTGTCGGATTTTGTCATGCCATCGCTACCTGCAAATTACCATCTGGATATATGTACTCTCTGTCAAGCATTGCATGGCTTTATGATTTAACCCAACCAACCTCACCAGATCCTCACCATCTACTCTGACCCCCTCTTCCCCCTCTACTTTGTCAGCCCTGCCCCATAGCTCAAGCTCTCCATGCTACAAGGCTGTAGTAAACCAGGGCCATATTGATTCCACACAGAACAAAACACCCTCCCCTCTCTTGTGGCCATTGACTCTTGAAGACTCAAGTCAAATGTCCTTTCTTTTGTGAATTCTTCTTCTTTTGTTGCCACTCCAAATAACACTTTCCTCTTCCGGAAGTTTTGAGCTTAGAGTTATTCTCTATTTTGTGTCATTATCAAAACCTCTATTATCATTCTACATTCCACTATCCCACTGTAGATGGTAAAGACCCTGGAAACAAGAGCATTTCTTATTGGACATTTTGGTCACAGTACCTAAGAATGAATTTTATGCACAGGGGACACTCCTAATGTGAATGATAAAATTAAATTGCTGACTTAGATCTGTCAGACATTCTCTCCGAATGGTGACAAATATTATGCTTTGATATTCTTGATTTCTGTCACAATTGATTTAGAAATCAGTTCTATAAAATAGTTAAAACCAATATTTTAATTCCATCTGCTATTGTTTGGACCTGGATTTTCCCTCGAAGACCCATGTGTTAAAGGTTTGCTCCTCAGGTTGGCACTATTGGAAGGTGGTGGGAACTTTTAAGAGGTGGGAACTAGTGCAAGGTTTTGTCTTTGAGGATGTGCCCTTCAATGGGATGCCAATCTTCTCTTTTTTTTTTTTTTTTACACCTGCCCAGAAGGTGAACTGTCTTCTTCTACCACATGTTCCCACCATGATGTGTTACCTCAGCACAGTGGGACCAATTGACCAAGTGAATTGGGACCCAAACTGAAACTTTCTTCTTTGTAAGTTTATTTATCTCCAGTATTTGTTATAGTTTGTAAATCTGACTAACATACCATCTAACATGCTATTTAATTTCAAATATTAAATCAGACATACAAAACTGATAGCAAGCTTACTTTTAGATAACCAGAAAAAGTGAATATTTCACATATACTCTCAAAAATTATATAGACAAAATAATGGAAGAAGTTAATGCTATTAAACTATCTTTTACTATATTACTCCATAATATTCCATTGAATTGTATTTAAATACAATATAAAAAGGCAAAACTCATTCCTTTATTTAGACAGTGCAAATTGAAGTTAGAGGAATAATAATTAGAGGAATAATAAATTCCTCTATTTTTTTTTGTTTTAGCATCAAATTACATTATTTCCTAAAGGGTATGGAATTCTAGAACAAATGTCCATGTTATAACCATGAGAGAATGTGTGAAGATGTTGGAATCAGCAAATCTGAGGTTGAGTCCTGGATTGGTTGCTTTTAAGACCTGAACAGCTTACAAACCTTTGCTTTCTCAATCTGAATCATCTCACCAACAAAACAGGAAACATTTTGTTGTATGCTTTCATCATTAAATGAGGTAGTATATGTGAAATTACCTCCTAAACTACTTTTAAAATGCATATATGAAGCATTTGTTTCAATTTTAACTCAGAATCTAAAGTCAAAGTGAGAACAGGACAGGTTCCAACACTGTATACCCACAACCCAGCTTTGTTTGATTCATTTTTAATTTTCTATCATGCAAGTAGAACTATAGATGCTCTTTAGTAATCTAGGGAACATCTGATCTGGAAGAAAGGAGCTTCAAGTCTTTCCAAGAGTTTTATGATAAGAACAATAAGAAGAATATACCAATTTGGGATGAAAAAAGTAAAGGAGAATGGATTAGTGATCTTAGTACTTCAGTGCAGTCAAAGAACGGTGTGCTCTACCCCAGGGCAGGTAAAGGTTAGAGATGAAGAAGGCAAGGAATGAAGAGTCAAGGGTAGAGCCCCTCTAGCTTCATGTGTGTAGCAAGCATCTTAGGATCTCACTAACATTTGGTTTCTAAGTCAGTAACTCTGCAGGGGACTGAGTTTCTAAATTCGTCCAGAGTTCTCAGTTGATGTCAATGTCGCTAGTCTGTGGTCCACATTCTAAATATGAGGAGAATAAAGTGTTTATAAGTTGTGCATGTGGATATTAAGTCATCCTGGATGGTGCCAGCATTTGGGGCATAGAATAATACCACAAGGCTTGCACCAGCATCTTCCAAGTGACAAGGTCTTCATTCCCTAGGAGAAAGGAACAAGAGCAGAAGATAAAATTTCCCTTTTTATGTGATGAAGGAGTGCAGAAGGAAAGATCTGGCAGTGACGACGGACCAGGATGTTGATGTGTCCAAGTTTACCAGTGCCAGCTGGGCAAGGGAAATATGTGTTTATCACTAGAGAAGAAAGTTATATTCTTAGAAGTCTCAGGTTTCAGGTTAAGCAAGTTTAAATGCTTCATGAAGAGTTTTGAGGACTTTGGAAAGTTTGTGGAGAAAGAAGTGGTGATGGTAGGTGAGTCACAGGAGAATCATACAATAAAATGCTGAAGAATGCGTAGAAGAAGATACAGAATACAAAGGCTGACCTCTTAGGAACTCACTAGCAGGGCCATAGCAGTGGATTCTGTGGTGTGGCTCCTGGTTGTGCTCCAGCCTCAGCTGCGGAGATGGGCACTCTCAGTGGAATGTTTCTCTGGTAGTTTCCCTACATTGGTGAAAAGCTACCTTACCCTAGCTCTCTTCTCAGGGGTAGCAGATACCCAATGACTGGTGATGTGTGTGTGTGAGTGTGTGGTGTGAATGAGTGTTATAAAGACCTTATCCTACCCACAGATCTTTCTGAAATTGGATTTGTCCCTATTACTGATAAACTGAAATATCTGATAAACCTTTACTCTTATGTTATCAGGGTGGTCTATTATGGGTGAATAGATACAAGGTACAAGGTAAAAGTTAAAATATCTAAAATTACATATTTTCAATAAGAAAAGAAGTCTCAGGCACAAAAATATGTTTCTTTACAAAAGTTTCACTGTATGTGTTCTTGGAAAATTACTTTGAGTTCACTTAAAAAGGCAGTTTTACAATTTATTACATATATTGTATATTATAATATATATGAAATACATACTATAACAAATATTATGTATATTATATATTACATGCACATCTATTGCCGAGGGCTAAAAATAGTCACACACATACACATATGGGCAGTTCTAATCTGTTTTTATATTATGTATCTCTGTAAGGATTTCTTCAGAATAATATATTGTTTTACTATAGCAAATTTATATAGCATTAGGCATATTTAAATAAGCTGATCTGAATATAGGCTTATATTATTGTTTTTAAAACCATTCTCTATTTTATCAATATTAAAAAAGAAAATGGGTGATACTTCTAAGTATGTTTTCACAACATAATGCCTCTTAATGCTCAATTTTGTTAAATGTCTCTTTTATCTTATCTATCGTAAGTAGCCATTTGGGGCCAAGGTAGGTTACAATCTCTATATTCCTGGAACAAAAGTACTCAAGGACAGAAGGGCTATATGTTTCTTATCTACAAAATGTCATCTTTTTTTTGTAGAACTAATAGATTTGAGGGTCATCTTTTCTTTGTCCTTGATTCTGTCCAAATATGACCTGTACGGCACCTGAACAGACAAAATGATCCTTTGAAGAAACAAACCTTCAAAATTTACACATGTTACATGGAGAACAGAAGATGGACACAAAGGCATGGTAGATATATCTTTTATCAGAGGCATGATGGTAAACTCTGGACCACACTGTGTAGATAGATGATGCTAATGTCTGCCGGCTTCTGACCCTACCTTTGCTCTCATTTCAGATCTCACTCACACCTGTTATCTCAAAGGTCCACATGTTCAGGTAAATGGTGGTAATCGTGGTCCCCTTTGGGGGCAGAGAGTATATTTTATATACTCTGATAACCTATAAGGAAGATAACATAAAATACATGGACACTAAGGAATATTGTGGCAAGGTACAGAGAGTCTTAATTTGAAACATTACCAAAAAGTAGAGGATATTAGAGACAGGTCTGAGGCTCTGGCCAGGCAGAGAGAGAGGAGAGCAGCCCAGGTACAATCCCTACCCAAGATGCTCATGTTTATTGTGTGTTTCCTGCAATTCAGGTCCCATACTTGATACTATTTAATCTAATAAAATATACTTCTACTATGAATATTCTCATTTTACACAGGAGGAAACTCAGGTTTTGTGGGATTCAGTAACCTACCTACTACAGTAACTGTCTACTTCTTCCCTTGCATGGGGAAGCCAAGATTCTAATGTAATCACCGTGATTTCAGCAATGACAATTTTTTCCCCTACTATACCACACTACTATCTTGAGCCCTGAAGGCATAGGGTTAGGAGCAGTCAATTTGAAGCTTCAATGCTACAAAATATGAAGTAAGTAGTTTGAATGTGGAAATGTTTCAAAGTGAGGTTCTGAAACTAGCTGGTATCTTTTTTTCAGGGACAAGAGAAGCCCCTCATTGCAGTGGTGATGGCGAGAATAAAGAGACTTCAGGGCACAAATAGCTTTTCTTTGCAAGAAAAGCAAAAGAGAGATTGCATCTGCAGTACTGGGGATGCAAACCAGGGCCTTGCACATGCTAGGGAAGTGCTCTACCATTTAACTCCACACATCCCAAACCTATTTATTTATTTGGTATCAGGGATCCCACCACTGAGTCACATCTCCAGCCCTATTTTATATTTTATGTAGAGACAGGGTCTCACTGAGTTGCTTAGTGCATCACTATTGCTGAGGCTGGATTTGAACTTATGATCCTCCAGCTTCAGCTGAGATTATAGGCATTTGCCATCATGCCTGGCCTAACCCTTTTGTAATTTTATTTTTGAGACCCTGTTTTGCTAAATCTACCCAGGTTGGCCTCAAATTTGTGACCCTCCCGCCTCAGCCTCAAGACCCTGCACCTTTGAAAGAATCAAATCAAAGACAAAGTCATTGTATAGAATCAGAACTACTAATAAATCCTAATCTTTATGGATCATATATTACTCTGGCAAGTGCACGTAAACATTATTACTAATTCTTCTTGAAAATCCTGTGCAATCTGCCATCATTATAATATGCATTCAGAGGTAAGTTTACATAGTATGAAGAGAATAAATTGATTAACATCTGGTATATAGTGCAACTAGGATTAAACCTAGATCATCCTGTTTCCTGAATTTGCATTCTTGACTTGAAGGGGAAGGCCTCCCTAGGATTTTTGCCCAAAGTCAACATCAGAGAGAGGATGCTGCTCTTGGTTTTGCCCAACATAAACTCCTTGTGATGTTGGCAAAGTCCTCTCCTCTCTCAGCTCCACTTTTCTCTTTTGGGAGTGAAGACCTTTGCTTATTTAGCTTCACAGTTGTGTACGTGTTCCTATGAATGATCCAGCAGAAAGGAAGGGGCTGGAGCAGCAGAGACAAGACAAGGTGTCCTCAACTTATTATTACAATTATTGTCATCTTCAGCCTGCTTTTCATTTATCGTGTAACATCATCAGCTAAATTGGAGAGGTGAACTTGGTGCTATATATTTTTATCCCTAACTAAAAGCAGGCTAAGAGCAGGCCAAATGAGCTTTACTGGAGTTTTGTTAAGTGAAAATGTACCTTACAGAATGTAAAAATAATAACCAATCAAATGATGATGGAACTGATTCTGAGGGAGTTAAGACCCAGACAGTTTGTACCAGTTTTATTCTACCCGGTGATGCACATCTGAAATTGGAATAAGAACATAGATGAGGTGAAAGTTCACGTGAGTCCTGTAGTCCCAAACCTGAAAAACCTTTAACAAATATTAATTAGTGTTCATTAGCTTAAACTAATAGGAATCTCCTAATACTTCTTCCTTGAAAAGCAAGTCATTTTGATTCTTTAAATTCTGTAGAGTTGCATAGCATGTATACATGTATATGTGTATATGTATATTTTTTTCCTTAATATGGAGTGTTATAATTGACTTTATTAAAATGATGTTTAAATAAATTCTTCAATAATTTTGATAGTTTAATTGCACATTTAAGTGTCAATTATTCAAAATAAATCTGAGGCCAAAGGAAAAGTCTTAGAAATTACTTATTCTTATTTTGAATCAACTGTACGTTGAAAATTAGGAAATCTATTGTATGTCATAACTTTAAGTTTTGAAGATCTACTCTTCTAAGATTCTATTATTCAATGAACTAGCAAAACAGATTATATAAAAACTGATGGCAGGAAGACTTTTAGTTAATAATGTAGTCAATATTCAGGACATAAATAAAATATCAGCATCCAGGAAAAAGAAGAAGATGGGCAGTTATATTTATGATAATCCAATGCATAATCAAAGGAGCTTGTAAATAGTGTCAGATAGTCAAGATAGAAAAAGATGGCAGTGTCTCAGGGAAAGGGGACACAGCATGGTGAGTGCGGTATTATTTGAAAGGGGGGAACAGGGATATACTGTTTGAGGAGGTGGCACAGGAATGAAGGGAAGAAGCAAAGTCTGTTGATTATTGGAGAAAGAAGAGCTGTGGGAAGCAGCACATTCAAGTCTTGATGCCTAGTCTTCTCAAAGAGCGAGTCCAGAAGCCCTGGGATTTGGAGCAGATGGGAGGGAATGAGAGCAGAGAGGAGGTTGAGGGTAGATCCTTGGAAACAATTGTGGGACTTTTCATTTTATTTTTGTGCCATGGAAGCCCATCAGAGGGCTTTCAGAAGAGAAGGTCATCTCCTGAGCTATATTTCCATAAAGTTACTCTAGCTCTACTGTGGAAAATAAAGGGGGGGAAAGAGCAGAGAACAGAGAGAGCAATCACGAGCTTCATGAATTAATCCAGCTATGAGGGCTGGGATAGTAGAGGCAGAGGTGACGATGAGGAGTACATCAGGACATATATTTGGAGGTGCAACCACAAAATTTGCCTGGGTAACAGTCATTAGTTGTCTGTCTACTGGAATAGATCTTTCCATCCATGAGGATGGAGGTTACTATTCTGTTCCTTGATAAATCAAAAGTACCAAACCAGTGCTTAGCACACACTAGGCATTTAATACATATTTAAAATATAATAGGTAAGTCAATGATGGGAATGAACGAATGATGATAAAATAATTATTTGTATTTATTCAGAAAATTATTTGTATCTATTCAGAAAAATAATTATGTTCTGCTACTTATATAGTCTAAAAATGCAGGTTTGCAGCCTATCTTATTTATAAGCTTAAATTGATGTTAAAATAAATTCAAGTATTCTTTTACTTGAGAATTTATACAATACTTAAAAGGAAGAGTTAAGACAGAAGTTAACTAATATCATAAAATAAATAAACAAAATAATTCTGAATAGTATGTGTGTGCATGTACAAATGTGTCTGTTTATACATTTTAATGTATGACTGTGTCTTTCAAAACTTACCTATAAGTGTATATTACCAATAAATAAATATTTATACTTTTTATTATTAATATATTTATTATAATTTATTAACTTTTTGCTAGTAGCTCTCAGGGCAGTCTTGCCTTCATTCTTTCTGCACTGAGATTTTGCCCTTCAATTCCAGTTTTTTGATTCTTCTGCTGTTTTTGCACACCTGGGTCTAGGTTCCAAGCAGTTTAGTATTGCCATATTGCAAAGAATATTTCTCTGTGTATCTATAGTCACTTAAATATCAATAATTTGAATTGAAACATTTGTTCAAATTGCAAGCTATATATATATATATATATATGTATATATATATATATATGTAACCATTGCTTGGCATTTAAAACAGTGTTCATTATTTTTACAATAAGACAGAAGTTTATTCAGTAAAACCCTTGGACTTGTGAATATCTGTCTCTGAATATCTAGAAATATATTTTTATTCACCTCTTGTTTCAGAGGTAATAGGGGTTTTAAGGCAATATCATATTTTAGGTAAAGAACAAGAACTGAGATTATCTGGAAGTGGCTATGAAGCCACTTCCTAATAGTTCATCTTGGTTTCTGATATCTATAGCTTTCTCATCAACTGTTGTGCAGATAACCGTTATGTGCCTGTGGTACTACTAAGCTTTTATTGGGTGATAGTCTCTCACACCTGTTGATATAAAAGTTCAATGCACATGCAAGATTGTTTCTTTTCTCTTTCTTTTTGCTAGTGGCATAATAAATCATGACAATTTGATATAGCATTACATTTTTCTCTAAGTAAAAAATAAATCATACCTGGTATTAGCAAACTTTTCCCATAAAGGAACAAATAATAAACATTTTACAATATTTAGGGTCATACTTTTGAGGTTATTGAAATTACTCAATTATTCTCATCTTGCAGGAAAGCAGCTAGGTGATCCATAGACAAATGAGTGTGGCTATGTTCTTGTAGGAGGGCTAGATTTGGCCCATTTGGCCAGAATTTGCTGATGGTTGAGTCACACAGATATTAGTAACAGGTAAGTAATTTTAGTATATTATCTTAGTTCATTCAAATTGTATTCTATACTGTGAAATGTGGTTTTATAATCTATCCTATTTTCACAAGACATCCTCTGTGTACAACTATAAAGGAAAATCATATTTTTGTCCTTGATTCGATTAATCTTGCTCAGTTGTGTAAATGCTTTGGATCTAAAGGCCATAAGCCAGCTATGGTTACACAGCTGGTGGCAGAACCTATCCTAACAGAGAGAGATCATTCAGAGGAAATTTCTGCCTCTGGGTTACTGGCTCTCACAATGACAAATGGTTAACACCACCCAGCATCTTGAGACACCACAAGCTGAGCTGCTGCTTCAGTTGGGGGTTCTTGTGTATCAAGTTTTTGAGGTCAGTGATTTGGAACATCTCAGAAATAGCAACTGGCATTGAAACCAGTTTGTACCATTCTTCTAGATTTTTATTTGCTTGTTCTGATTGCTTCGTGTATCCTGGGAGACCAGTTGCCCCAGAGATCTCATCTCTCTTTGGCTTTCCTTCCTATTTGAAAAGATTTTAATAGAACATGAGCAATGGATATAAGTTAATTTATCTGTGTTATAAAGCCTCTAATACCAAAGACATTTAAACTTGTATTATGGTAGTAAAAAAAAGTTATTTCTTGACTTTGCCCAATGCTGAGTTAGGCAAGTAATATAAGAAACAAAGTTTTAGAGGGCCTGGTAGAGATGTGATTAGACACCAACCTCAAATTCTCAAAACCTGAAGAGACTACTAAGGATGTGGATGGTTAGCCACAGAGAAGATCAAGCTCAGTGCTCTCAAGACATCCCCTGCATACATCTAATGTGCTGTTCAAGCCCTTTAGGCTCATATTTTCTGGTACAATGACTGCTACTAGTCTTGTAAGTGCTACTGCTAATTGAAACCACATCATGATGCAGATCAAAATAAGCCAGGCAGGCATCCCTGCTGAAAATGTCCCCAGCAGGATGGCCCCTTTGTTCCTCTTAAAATGAACTAATTCAAGAAAGGCACTGCCTCTAGATCATTATTTGTTAATGTATGCAACATTCCCTCTGCCCCACTCCTTCCTCTTACTCCCTTCACCCTTCACTATAATTTTCTTGTGGAAAAATAAAAGAACTCCAATTCTCTTGTAAATGGCATAATTGGGTTAAATATGCAGACGTGCCATTTCTAGGGGGGTACGTTTTCTGCATTAATAGGAGCTGCACACGAGCATTTAGAGATCACCTGTGGATAGGCTTGTTAATTAACAGAGTCGGAACCCTATTTCATTCCATTTAAGCCATAGTAATTGAAATCAGGAAGTCACCACTACAGTACCCAGCACGGGCTCCCCTTTCCAAGGTTATCTTTGTAATTATGTTCTTGGCTGAGCATGTTAGTAAAAGCTATGGTTACTTCCTGTACTTCTTGACTTGCCTCAATCCTATGCCCTGTGGTATGTCTTTTTTCATTATTGCACTAATTTTAAAAAGCTAGAAATAGTTCAATTCATCCTTCAGTCTTTCAAAGAAACATGTAAACCTAACCCCATCTACCAGTTTAGAAAAAAAGCCAGAAAAATAACTAAACCTAATCCTCAAACAGATCATATCAAACATTATTAAAAATTTCAAGAAGTATGTATAACATCAAGTCAATATTAGTTATATGCTGGTAAATCTAAGGTTTCTGGATATCAGTATTCTATGATGTTTATTATAATACAAAAGGGTTTTTTTCCCTTTCCTTTTGCAAATCTGGAAACAAACATACTCTCGATTTTATCAGATGGAAGGAACTAAACTATTTCAACTCATAGTCAAAAAATAAAAATAGACACCTGAAGTTATTTTTGAGTACAGAGTTCATTGTTTATAATCCTCCATACTTTTATTATTTCTAGGAAAGAAAAATTCTTATTGCTGGTTTGCATAATTGTAGGATTAAAATGTGAACTCCAAGCTGATAATTTAATGCTACTATTCCATCCACTTACAATAAGTATTCTTTTATCCCAAGTGCCATTGCAGAATGGCCCAGTGATTTTCTTCCACTTATTCATTTTCCTGGATACAATGAAGATAACTCTGACATTTCCTTGCAACACTAGCAGTTTATTTTGCATGTTGGATAACTTACCTTCATACCTTTAGCCCCTTTCCATTACTACTTGGTATAATTCCTACATCTAATATTCACTGATTTTTTTTTATGTTTTTATATATGTATAGAGATATTTCCAAAGACCAGTTTCACCAGAAATTTATTAAGTGAAGAATTTGCTACCTGACATATTCAAAACATTACATATGCCTCATGTTGCTGAGTGCTTTAAGGGATAATAGAATACTATTATTTATTCTTTAAGATGAAATGTGATGTGTATGTTTCTGTTTAGGGTGATTGTCAGAGTTGTCTCTTTGTGAGGAGTATTTGAAAGGCACTAGATATTGAATCATCTTCAGATGTTCCTATATTCTGACCAATGGAATTTGCAGTAAATGTTGACATTTATGTACATATTGCAACATGTTCCAGTGAATTATTAATCAGATTTCTACCTGCATTTCCTGTCTATATTTGAGCAAGTTTTCCTTTGGGAATCTTTTCTAATCTCTGCTTTCCATTTAAAATTGTCAAAAATTGAGATGATTTTGAATCAGTTCAAGTCTAGCTTATATTTAATATCTCAGTGAAAGAGAGATATCTTCCTATTAACAATGATTTAAACTCATTGAACTTAACAGGATAAATAAACTAAAAATCAGAAATGAGACATTCCTACTGTCTTCTATGACATTCTATCCAGGACAAGGCAGCAATAAGCCACGTCAGCAATTCTAGCCAATACTGCCTTGCAAATTTACCCAAACACATTACTGTTCATAACCTATCCTGATTTGGTAATATGCAATTAGAGAAAATGACCATTTTAATATAGAATAATTTTCTTATAAATTATACAGTAAAAATATTTGAAACATATTAAAATCAAATGGTTTTAGAATGATTATAGTTATGAATTACTGTAATTTGGTCTTACTCAGCTAATTCCAAAAGACAGCATAGCCGTTCAGCAATTTCCATTCTCTAAATTGCTCATGATGGGATTTAACAAAAAAAAAAGAAAAGAAAAGAAATCATCATCTTTTCCTCAAACTTCTCCCCTTCCCTTATATATTCTGTTTCAATCAGTATGCATCCATTTTCCCAATCATATCAGGAAAGGAAATCCAGGAACCACCCCAGCTCCTCTCCTTTGGTCATTTCTCTGACATTCATATCCACCTCTCATAGATATCTAAGTGCGCTGGTCCAGCCCCACTCAGGTCCTCCAACATCTACTCTTCATTGAGATGTTCCCTACTCACTTCTCTCCAAGCTTCCTCCTGAGGCAGGCAGCCCAAGGAGACACAGCCCTCAAGGTGTGCTCAGCATAGACAGGAAAATGGTTCTCTAAAATGCAAATCCAACAGTGTCACATTTCTGCTCAAAATCCTTCAGTGGATAAAACACAAGTGTTATTTAGTGTAAATACACACTCCTTGGCATGGTACACAAAATCTTTCATGCATGACAAGTCCCTGGCCCACTTCTCTGGTCTCATCTCACACCACTGTATTGGATACATCTTATCCTCCAACCACATGAAATTTGGGCTGATCCAAATATAGCAGAACCACCTTTGCAAATGCTTCTCCTCTGCCTGGAATGTTCTTTACTGCTCTTCTCCATCTCCCCTCTTTGGTTGCTCTTCCTCATTCTTCATGGTTTATTTCTGGATAGACTCTCTCAAGATGCCTTCTGCTAAAGAAAAAAAAAATTCAGATACTTGTTAAAATGGTAAAGAAGACTTTATTCAAGACTATCAAAATAGTACTATTGCAACAGGGAAGAGCAATCAGGAGCAACTCCAATTACAACAACAATAAGGTCTGCTCCTAGGCTATAAATGAGAGGAGAAATGTAGGGAGAGAGATTCTTATGAAACTGACCAACACCAACCCTCTTTATGTGTCTGTGAAAGTGAAGGTGTGTTATCCATCAAAATCCAATGAGTAGCATAGAGACTCTTAGGAATGAACACCAACCAATTTGAATACTGGTCATGGAAGAACGAAGAAGCAAACTGGAGACAAATATGGCATCCAGATATTGCCAACACAATGGAGTCATTGTCACATTTTAACTATTTTAGGCCAAGGTAGTTCATTGGGACAGCAACTCTCCAAGCTGAATTATCAGGAAGCCATTACCAGCCCTATGCTAAAAGAACACAGACAGGAAGAGAGATTAGAAGGCTCGGAGTAAGGGTCATATGTCTGAAGGTAGACCCCTTCTAGAGGAAACTGGGATTGTATTAAGTCCGTTTTCTGGGAGCTAGAGCTATGGAGAATGCAAAGTGACTGTTCAAAACTCTGCCCAGAAAAACATCAGACACTGTACCCAGAGAAGAACACTATGGTCAACACATGCACAAACCAGATGAAATAAAGGAATCTGAGACCAAAGTGGACTAGATTAATGTATATGTATATGTGTATGTCTGCACAACAAAATGGAATCATCATGCATGTGCTCTGCTATCTGATCTGATGCTTATATGACATTCTCCCATGACAATAAGCCCATATAAATTCACATATCTAGTTTCATGACAGCATAGTAGTTGTCTAGCTATAAATATTTCTTGTGCAGTCCCATATTATCCTTTTTCATGGTTTTGAATTGTTTTAAGTGTTGTCATTTTCTGTTGGTAAAAATGGAACAAGCAAGTCCTTTTCAAATTTTCAGGTCTTGTGTGTTGGAGAGTGCACAGAATATCTCCAGTTGCAAATACGCCTGACCTCCACTTTTTTAGTGAAAGCTTCCTCTCGCTGTGTTGTTTTTTCATCAAAAGCTGTTTAAAAACAGATTGTATTATGTGCAACAGTAACTTAAAAACAAATAATTAGCATCAGAGTTGGGATTTCATCACTTTGCATCTATCATAGGGTATGCAGAATCTATTTCTTTGAAGTTTCCTGCTGAAAATGATATATGTCATCAGGACTACTTAGTAATCAGAGCATGGCCAAGGTCACTGGAAGCTTGCTTTGATGCTGACATTCCTCAATTTGGAGCTAAAATAATCCTGCCCCTTCTAAGTGCACTTTACCTTTCTGACAAGTGGAGGAAACTGCATAATTGACTTCTTTAGATTCACAGAATCTTTTGCACATGTGGGGAATTTCGACACTAAACAGGTGATCAGAAAGCCAAATGCAAGCAGAGCACATCAAAGTGGAATAAATGCCATTGTACAACAGTTCAAAATGGTTTTCATTCTTTTTCTTTTTTCTTTGAATTTTTAGTCTCTCATTTAACAATTATTTTTGCCTAAAAAATAAAAAGGATAGATCAAAATGGATGGATTTTTATATTCATTTGACATACTTGATTTCAAAGGTATAGAATTACAAGCGTTCAGGAGTTTAGGTCTCAGGCATGCCAAACCAAGGGCCCTTCTCACACATGGATACCATGTCTCCAAGTTGAAACTAACAAACTCATCTGGGCATGCTTATTTTTAAACTCCAGGAGGTGTGTGTGTGTGTGTGTGTATAATTTTTTTCCCAAATAGCACACTACTATTAAAAAATACTAATGAACGGGTGGCTTAACAACAAACAGTTTTTTTTCTCACTGCTTGGAAGTTTTGGCAAGTCCAAGATCAAGATATCAGCATTGTCTGGTGCAGTTCCCTTGCTGGTTTGCAATGGCCCACTTTCCTGCTGTATCTACACATGGCTGAGAAAGAAAGATCATCTCTCTCATGTCTGTATTTATAGGGGCACTAATTCCATTCAGAAGGGTACCATTCTTATGCCTGAGTTACCTCTGAAAATTTCCACCATTATGGTTTAGATGTGCATTGCCCCCCTACCCCGAAAAAATTCTTCGTGAGACAATGTAAGGAAATTTAGAAGTGAAATGGTTGGGTTATGAGAGTTTTCTCCTAATCAGTGTATTAATCACCTGATTGGGATTAACTGGGTGTTCATTTTAGTCAGGTCGGGTAGAAGAGGTTGGTACCTGGTGGTGTGCTTTTGTGGTATATATTTTGTCCCTGGTGAGGGAGGGCTTTCTTGGCTTCCTGGTGCCATGCCCTGAGCTGTTTTCTCTACCACATTCTTCTGCCATGATGTTCTCTTCACCTCAGGGGCAGAGCTATGGAGTTGGCCATCTAGGACAGAGGCCTCTGAAATCATGAGCCCCAAATAAACTTTTCCTTCTCTAAATTTTTTTCTGTCAGGTCTTTTGGTCACAGTGATGAAAAAGCTGACTAATATACCAACCTTCAACTATGATCACATGGACAATTAGGGATTTAACATACGGATTTAAGGGGACAAAATCCAGTCCATAGAACATACTTGCAAAATGTTTCTTGGATATAATTATCCTAGCATTTGACAAGGTATATTTTAAATTCATTACCTAAGAAAAAATGCTTAGGAAGCTTTTCTCTTCTTCATTCATTTGTCTATGTTTGTCTTTCTTTTTTTTCTAAAGAAAAAATTCAAGGAGCATATTCTGAAGTTACCTTATGGAACCTTATAAATTATGAGGAACTTATTTTCATTGATGGCCATTATTTCACAGCAGATTCTCTCCTCAAAGAGTATTTAGCTACCTTGTCTTACTGTCAAATGGTTTAATAGTTGCTCATGGATATGGTTTGACTTTTGAATGTCCCCCAAAGTATCATGTATTAATGGTTTCATCACCAGCCTGTGATCCTATTGGGAGCATATGGAAATTTTAGGAGGTAAGGACTAAAAGAAGAAAGTTAGGTCATTGAGAATATACCTTGAAAGGTGTGTTAGGACCCAGAACTTAACTCTGTTTTCCAGCTCTCCTGAGATGAACAGCTTTACTACTCCACATGCTCCTCACCATGATATGAAGGCCCAACAGCAATGGCGTCAACCTGAAACTTCTGAAACCATGAGCCAGAATAAATATTTGCTCCTTATAAGTTGTTTATTTCAGTATTTTGTCATAGCAATTGAAAGCCAACATATTCATGTTGATACAGGGAAAAATTGCAGAACTATACATACCAGAACATTAACATTGATTGATTTAGAAGGTGGGAGTAAGACAACATTATTAATACATTTTTTTAAAGATATCTGTGTGCTGCCTTATTTGCAAAAAGAAAAATTTAGATTATATAAATTTTGAAAAATCAAATACAGAAAATAAAGAAAAAATGAAACAATTTGGTTTTAAATATTGTGGACATAATTAATGAAGGTGATTTAAGGGAAGAAGTGCCTCATAAAGGATAATTTATGTGGCAAAGTTCTGAAAAATGTATGTTTCTTTATAAGACTTTCAGAACTTTGGCTTTGATGTACATTCTTAAATGTGAACTTTTAGAAAACAGGGTACCAAAAAAAATCTCACAAATGTATACAAAATTTTGTAGGAGTTATGTAAAAATAATATATATATATAATTTTTTTTAATACAAAACAGATCTTTTTCACTGTTGTAGGCTAAATGTATTTCTCCAAAATCCACATGTTGACAATTCATCTCCAATGTGATAAAATTAAGAGGTGAGGTCTTTAAGAGGTGATTAGTACATGAGGGCAAAACCTTCATGAATGGGATTAACATCCTTCTAAGAGGTACAAGGGAGTAATTTTCCCCTTGTGTTCTCTACCATGTGAAGACCAGATAAGGCATTGTGTTGGTAAACTTTTCATCACTGAGACCAATTTCTGAGATAAATCAACTTAAAAAGAAGAAAAGTACATTTGGACACACAATTTCAAAGAATGTATTCCATAATCTTCTTGCTTTGAGCAAAGCAGCAGCTCATGGCTGGGAGTATGTGGTGGAACAACCTTCTCACCTCATGGCAGCCAGGAAACAAAGACAGAGGAAGATGTTGCAGTCTTGATATCCCTTTCAAGACCATGTCCTCAATAACCTAACTTCCACTCATGAGGCCCCACCTCTTAAAGGTTCCACTGCCTTCTAATATTGGTGATCAAAACTCTAACACATGGGTCTTTGGGGGACACATACCCAAACCATAGCAGGCATCATCTTAGAAGCAGAGACCTCTCAGAAGACACCAGAAGCTAGATCTTGAGCTTCCCAGCCTCCAGACCTGTGAGAAATTAATTTTTATTTATTTATAATTCTCTAAGAACATTTTGTTATAGTAGTAAACATAGACTAAGATAGAAATTGATACTCAGAAGTGGGGTGTTGCTACAAAAAAATACCTGAAAATATGGAAGTGGCTTTGGAGCAGGGTAATAGAATTTAGAGGGTTGTGCCATGAGCAAAGTACTAAGGGTGATTCTAAAGAGGGTTCAGGAAAGGAGAGCTACAGAGATCCTGAAACTCTTCAGAGATCAACCAAGTGATTGTGATAAGAATGCTGGTAGATGTGGACAGGAAAGACCATTATGTTTAGGTTTTAAATGGAAACGAGGAGCATCTTGTGGGAAATTGTCAGGGAGCCACTCAGTTAAAAAGTAGTAAAGAACTTGGCCGAATGTGTCCATGTCCTAGTGATTTGTCAAGAGCATAGCTAGAGATGACTTATGGTATTTGGCAGAGGAAATCTTTAGATAATGCATTCAGGGTGTTGCTTTGCTTTTATAGATGGCTTAGAGTAAAATGAGAGAAGTGAGAACTGATATAAAGATGTACTTCATAATCAAAAGGGAAAACAGAATTTGAAGAGCTGGACAATACTCAGCCTGGAAGGGGAAAGTATTCTAAAACGTGTTCAGGAGAGAACACTAAGGGTGTGACCACAGAAACATTTGACAAGGAGATTAGTAGGGATATGATGAAGCCAAATGCTATTTATTCAGACAATGGAAGAGTGACCTCATAGGCACTTTGAAGATCTTCAAGGCTGCCACTCCTATCATAGACCCAGAGAGCCACAACCCAGAGGGAAGAACAGTATTATAGGAGGAGCTCAGGATTTTCATGGGATTTTGCGGTTATCAGCCCAGTATCACCACAGCCCATGTCATGTGCTCCACAAATTCTGGTGCAACATTGTTTGTCTGCTAAGCTATGGCTCAGTATGGCCTTTGTCTAGTTAGGGTTGATCTTTCAGAAGGCACCAGCAGTAAACCTGGTTGGAGCCTGCTTAGAGCCAAATCAAAAGGAGCAAAGGGAGCAAGAGCTGTGAATGCAGAGCTACCTCCACCTAAATTTCAAACAATGCCTTGGAGCACCTTGAGGCAGGATTTCCATAGGGTCCCTACTGGGGTAATATCCAGAGGGGCTGTGATGTTAGAACCACTGAAGAAAACCCCAGCTGTGGCCCTACATATTGGAGCCATGGAGTTAGGGTCATTCCCAAGGCATGAGACCTGGATCAACCAGCACAGGGACATAACTCCAACCCCTGATTGTTTAAAGCATGAGCTGTGCCTGGTGAAGCCATGGGAATAGGACCTTGGGGCCTCAACCCTGCCCCAGAGGTGTGTCTGGAAAGTCAAAGAAGAGGATTCTCAAGTTTCAAGACGATTTGTCTCATTGGGGTCTAGATTTATTTGGGACCTGTTACCTCTTTCTTTTTGCCTTTTGAAAGTGAAATGTCTATCCTATGTCTGTCTACCAAAATAATTTGTCTGTCCTACCAAAATAATTCAAATACGTAACTTAGTTGATTTCTCAGGTTCAAAGCTAAGAAAATTTACATCATAAGTAAATAAATAAAAACTTGAGTTTTATCCAAATTTAACACAGAGGAAAATCAGTACTTTAGACTTTTGAATTGGTGCTTGAAGAAGCCACTGGAATGGCATGAATGTATTTTGCTTGTAAGGATGACATGAATATTGAGGGGCAGGAGTTAAAATGTTGTGACCTGAATGTGCTCCTGTAAGGAGCGTCAGCCATAGACATATTGGGACATGCTGAGACTCACTAAGTTGCTGGCCATAAGGAACAGCAACCATAGGCATTCTTAGTCATGTCTGATTGCAGTTGATAAGTGTAGGCACACTTAACAATGACTGGTTACAATTGATAGGGAGCACAGCTCCATGGACATGTGAAAAGAACATGACCCATTGCAATTATATCATCTCACTGGACATAACCAATGGACATTGACTTTCACTGGGTATAACCAATTACCAAGGTACACCACCACCTTGGAACTATATTTAAATTGCTTGTACTACCACATCAATGAGGCTGTTCTGAGGAAATCAGTGAGACTGGCCACCTTGCTGTTCATCTCCAGATTGACTCCCCCATTCCCTGACATCCAACATTGGCTGGAGAGAACCACCAGACAACTGGAAAACCGACAATGTCTGCTCTTTGTCTAAGAGAAGTCACATGGCATCTGAGATATTTTGGGACTAGTGGTTGCCCTAGATTGTATGATTTGCTTGTAGTGTTAATTAGTGTGCATTAAATGCTAGTTGGGGTGCTCCAGCACACCCAACACTTTTTACTTTGTTTATGTTTCATGATTGGTGTGATTGAATATATGCTTGCATTTAAAGACAATCTGCCTTTGAGTAATTATTATCAGTGCTGCTCACGACAGCTCCCATATAAAGATGTGGGCCTCTAGGAGGGGATTAGGTCATAAAGGCAGAGGCCACATAAATAAAATTAATGCCATTATAAAACAGGTTCATGGGAGCTGTTTGTCCCTGTAGTCCTTTTTCCATATGTGAGGACATGGCTATGAGGTGCCATCCTGGAAACAGATATTTTTCACCAAATGACAAACATCTGTTGCCTTGATCTGGACTTCTTAGCCTCTAAAACTGTGTGAAACAGACTTCTGTTTCTTTATAAATAACCTAATATGTGGTATTCTTTTACAGTAGTACAAATAGACCAAGAAACTCTCTAAAGAGATTTATTCTTAAGATATATATATGTATATATTTTTCAAGTATACATGTGTATTTTAAAAACTTGCCAAGGTTTTAAATAATAAAGGAAATCTCAAGCAATTCCTTAAATTACAAATCAAAGGAAACATATCATTTAGAGAACTAAAAATATATTTCACATAACTTTTCTAAGCAAATGTTAAAAAAACAGAACCAAATTGTTTATGAAACCCAAACTAGAAAAGAGTAATAGTATGAAATATATGTGAACATAAAAGTACCAATTTAATCATTTAAAGTGTTAAGTACATTTACTTAAAAAGACAAGCATGGGCCAAGGGTGGTAACATATGACCATAATCCCAGTGCCTCAGGAGGTTGGGCAAGAAGACGTCAAGTTCAAAGCCGCCTTCAGCAACTTACAAGGTCCTAAGCAACTTAGTGAGATTCTGTCTCAAAATGAAAAGTAAACAAGAGGATGGGGACCGTACCTCAGTGGTAGAGCACCTCTGGATCCAATCCCTGACCTCACCCCTCCCAAAAGAAATCAAAGAATAAACAAAAAAGAAAAAAAGTAAACTTCAAGTTGATAGAAGAAAAGAATTAGCAATGAGGGAAGTTGCAATTAGTAAATATGAACAGGGAAATGATTAATAAGTTCAAAACCAGTTCTTTGAAAATTTTAATGACTTGACAAAACTTTCAAAAGTCTGAAAAGTAAGGATAAAATAAAGATGAACAATATTACGGTGAGAAAGTAGTCTCAGCTAAAACTGCCAAGAAAGTGCACAAAATTTAAAAGATGTTTTTCCTAAATTTATATTGTTCTATTTGGACATTTGAAGTTAAATGGAAAGTTGTACCAAAATACTAAAGATCAAAAATTGATTAAAAATATTTTAAAAAGAACAAATTAAAATGCTAAATTAAGCAATTCATCTAAAGAATGAAACATAATGAAAGAAAATTAAAGAAAGGCCCCACTGAATATAGAGAACTTTTGAGAAAAGTTTGGAAGGGAAGAAGAGGAGATGGATCAAATTGTAACAGTGATAGGGGCCATGCACTTGTGCTTATGTGTATGTGTATGCTTTATTCAAGATATGTGAGCATGTTTCATGCGGATGAGAAATGTTATGGAAACTACTAAAGGGAAACACTTCCAGATATGGGTACAGACAATTATTTCCTGACTAGGAATAGGTCAGAAAATTAAAGCAAGAATTGACAAATGGTATTTCATCAAATTAAAAAGCTTCTGCACAGCAAAGAAAATAAGAGCAAAGAGTCAGACTTCAGGATGAGAGAAAATCATTGCTGGCTATTTACTTAGTCAGCTTTTTTTGCTGTAGTGACCAAAAGACCTGACAAGAACAATTTTAGAGGAGGAAAAGTTTATTTGGGGGCTCATGGTTTCAGAGGTCTCAGTCCATAGGTGACTGGATCCATTGCTCTGGGTCCAAGGTGAGGTAGAACGTCATGGTGGAAGAATGTAGTGGAGGAAAAGAACTTGGGACTTGGCTATGAGTAAGCAGAGAGTGAGAGCTCTGCTCACAACAACAAAATAAATACCCCAAGGCATGTCCCCATTGACCCAATTCCTCTAGCCACACCCTACCTGTCTACAGTCACTACTCAGTTAATCCCTATCAGGGAATTAACACACTGATTAGGCTAAGACTTTCATAACCCAATCATTCCAACTCTAAACTTTCTTGGATTGTTTCATATGAGATTTTGGAGGACATCTCATATTTAAATCATAATACCATTCATGTGACATAAGTTAATATTCGGAATATACAAAGAACTCAAAATACTAACAACAAAAATCAAATTTTACAACCAATAAATGGGCAAATACATAATCTGAATAGACACTTCTGAAAAGAAGAAATGCAAATGGCCAAAAAATATAGGGGAAAAAGTCTCATTATCTTCAGCCATCAGGAAAATGTAAATTAAAACTACATTGAGATTCCATCTCACCCTAGTCAGAATGCCTCTTACATATATAAAAATAATTTCTGGCAGGGATGTAGAAAAAAAAGAAACTAAACATTATTGGTGGGAACGTAATTTGGTACAGCTACTATGGAAAATAGTATGGAAGTTCTTCAAAAAATTAAAAATAGAACTTCCATTTGATCCAGCTATACCTCTCCTGGATATATACCCCCAAGGAAACGAAGTTAGCATGTAAAAGAAGTTACTTGTATCCTGATATTTATTACAGCAATAGTCATAATATCCAAGGTAGAGAATCACCCTAGGTTCCCCTTGATGGATGAGTGACCAAAGAAAATATGCTATATATACAACAGTTTATTTTTCAGCCATAAGCAGGATAAAATCCAGTCATTTTCAGGAGGATGAATAAAACTAGATAGAAGTTATTATGTTAAGGGGAATAGACTAAACACAGAAAGATAACTATACTTGCATTCTTGCTCTCACATGTGGAATCTAGGGAAAAAAATATCACTTGAAAAGGGTACGGGGCAACTAGGGAAAGGAAACGAGAAGAAGGGGGAGGGTAAAAGATGGTAATTAAGTGGATGGATACATTCAAAGCACAATATACACATTAGTGGGGGTTTTACAGCACGCCTCATTAATATGTAAAATTAATACACATTTATGATTATAATAAAAAAGTTCATGAAAGATAGGAACATGGTATTTAGTAGTAATAATATTACTATGTAATATCACTGTCGCTGACTGTGACATTTAGTAGTGTATGTTCTCTGATAAGTACCATAAGGTCTCTGGTAATGGTCCAAAGCATGGTATAGGATTGGCTTTAAATCTGAAGTGGGTCCATTTTCTCATTCCTAAAAAAAAAAAAAAAAAAAGAAGAAGAAGAAGAAGTATGAGATTCATGCACGTGTAATGGGATAACAGCTTTCCCTCTGAATGCCTTCCACTTCTCTAGAGAGCAAATGTAAGAGCAGACTGGGGGATTGGGGATCTGACAGCAAAAGAGAAGATTTGAAGGAATCCCTTTGGAGTTTTGGAGACTGAGTGCAGTGGGAAAAATAGTGATCTTCAGGCAGTACTGAAGGCCTACAGAATTCAGCAATCACCAATTCAGCAACCAGTTCAAGATCTTCTTCATCAGTAGCTTGGGTGCCAATCTAGAGGGAATCACTGGTTAAAAGTTCATTGTGAGTTGTGATTTCAACATACGGAGAAGAGAAAGGAACATAGGAACTTAGAATGTTGGCAAGGAGTATATCAAGATTCTGGAATAATTCATGAAATCTGAGCTGGATCACAAGCAAAGCAAAGAGGAGTGGAGGGACTAGAATTATGGTCAAATCATGAGGCTGCTGTAGGGATGTTGGGGGTCAGCCACCATGTCCACACCTGAGGCAAATCTCCATGGGAAGTCAACTGGGATCAGATGATTGCTGGGTAGACAGGGAGCCAGAGTTGAGGAAGGAACTTGGAGGACTCAGTAAGGGCATTGCTTCTAAAGGACCAGACCATTTAAGGTCTGAGTGCCAGGACATCCTTCCATTGACAGTATTTCAATTGACTCTGCAGGGTTTTTCTCTCTTTTGGATTTTCTTTTTCCCATGTGCTATTTCATCCACTAGTTCTGCCAGTATTATCAGATCTCTGAGAAAAAGGCTTCCTGTGAAATAACTTAAGGGAAAAAAAAATGACTAAAACATTTCTCAGACATACATTTCTTAAAAAAAAAAAAAAACTTAAGATTTTAATTGTAGATAATTATGGATTCCAAAGTGGTGCTTTGAACACATGCACGTGTATACAATGTGCAATGATCAAGATGTTTAGTGTATCTACCACCCTGAACATGTTTCATTTCTTGGTGGTGAGAACACTCAAACTTCTTTTCTAGCTATTTTGAAATATACATGGTTGTTAACTATAGTTACCCTGCTGTGCCCTGGACCACCACAAGTTATTCCTCCTGTCTATCTGGCCTTTTGTACCTGTTAACCAATCATAAAACATAGCTGTGATTCTGTGCTAGGTTAAAGATGAGAATTTGCCCTCAGAGGGCATGCTTTTCATTGTATATAAGGTGTGATAGTTTAGATATGAGGTGTTCTCCAATAGCTAACATGTAAGACAATGTGAGAAAGTTTAGAGGTAAAAGTTTAGATTGGGTTATTAAAGGTCTCACCTAATGAGCATATTCATCAACTGATAAGGATTGACTGTGCTGTAACCCTAGGCAGGTACCTGTGGTTGGAGGAGGTGGGTCACTGGGGGCATGCCTTTGGGGTTTATGTTTTGTACTTTGGGAGCAAAGATCTCTCTACTTCTTTGTTGCCTTGAGTTGTTTTTCTCCTCCACATTCTTCCTTCATGCTGTTTTGTCTTTCTCGGGGCCCAGAGCTATGGAGGGGCCATCTATGAACTGAAACCTCTGAAGCCATGAGTCCCAAATAAACTTTTCCTCTTCTATGTTGTTCTTGTCAGGTATTTTGTTCACAACAATGAAAAAGCTGATTAAAACTTTAGGAATAATGGTAAACCAATAGCAAAAAAAAAAAATCCAATTTACTTTTTGTTCAATTTCTTACTTGACAGTGAGGCAAGTGGTTGATTGTCCAAATGACTAGCTAGTTGGTAAAGGAACTTGTTTTATTTCTCCAGATCCAACTCACCCCACAGTTTTAATCTGAGTTTTAAAAATAATGGGGTACTCTAAAAGATGCTTCCACATCCAGCCTTAGAAGAGATTTGGGATGCCCTTCCTGTAGGTGATGTGGAGAACAGACATAGGGTTGGCACCACAAATCCCAATTGAAACATTTTATCATATAACCTCAAAAACAATTTATTTTTAAGTCATACAATTGTAAGCAATTCCTGGAATCACTTCCATAAATAACAAATGATGTATTATAGCAAATGACAAAAGGTATGTCCATTAATTTGAAGGTTTATAAGAGGGAGTATATTATCTGTGAACTAAAAAATAAGAAAGAAAATGTAGAATTTTAGTGAAAGACTCATATTTCCAGTTTAGTTTGTCCTTCCCCATTTTTTCCAGTGGTTACTATTATTATTTTTCCAAATATTCTACTCAGAAGTTTCTTTGTTAGAAAAACGCATCATACATTTCTAAAGTATTAATCTTGAAATTGTGTGCTGTCCAAATTTTTTTAAATATATATTTTTTTGTTGTTAATGGACCTTTATTTTATTTATTTATATGTGGTGCTGAGAATCGAACCCAGTGCCTCACACCTGCTAGGCAAGTGCTTTACCACTGAGCTACAACCCCAGCTCATGCTGTCCAGTTTTGGAAAATATTAACTTTCTTTTATCCAGCCTCCAGATAAGGGCAAAGATACTCAAACTATGTCCCTATTTTTGACCATCATATCTATTTTTCAAAATTAATAAAAAGAAAAAATAACAACTTCATTAATTGTAATATTTATGTTAAATAAGATGAAGGAGCACATAAAATGAAATGTATCAAGTGAAATATAAAAACAATGTTATACGTATTTGTGTACATGTGTATGTATATATACACACATAATGCACATGTACATATCTCTCTTTTTATTTTGTTAGAGCTGGAATTCTAACCAGAAGAACTGCCTTTGAAATATAGGCATCCAGTGGTTTCCAAATAAGTATTTTCCATAAGCAAATTTTTAGCTCGTGCTCTTCTTAAAATTCACACATTTAAGAATACATCTGGGAAATGTAGAAATGACCCCACAAAGCCAGTCTGTGGGCAAAGCATGGATTCAAAAGACAATAGCCTCTCATGCTTATTAATTCAGCCAAGAACCTTTGTTCTCAGAGACTTTACCCATCTGGTTTCTGAAAGTCAAACTGCTTACAGTAACTTTGGATATGGCAGAAGGAATCAGCAAATGGAAAACTAAATAGAACAGATTTCTAAAATAGTTCATTAGGCATCTTATGGGAGTCTCTACAATTGCTGGGGATTAAGTCCCAGAAATTGTGGCAATTGTGCAGCCAAGAAAATCCACGAAACCCTTTGGAATATTTCATAAGAAGTTCTAGATGTCCAAAAGGCATTTTACTGTAAAAGGAGGAAAAAGAAACAGCAAATCTTTTGCTCCTGCTTGCAATAGGAAATTTAATTTTCCCTTAGGGATCAGTAAAGAGAAATAAAGTACCTTTATTTTTTCCAATCTGCAAATCTAAGTGTAGTGCACATCTCTCCATCACTTCATTCTCACATACCCTTTCCCTAATTGTTCATCAAGGAGACTACTGTGTAGAATGACACAACCCATAATCATTTTTAGCCCACTTTGGTCCTTCTTCTATTGCTGTGCTTTTCATAACTGCTGGGAATCCAGTGTCCTTGGCAGGCTCTCTCCTTGAAGCCTGACCAGTGTTGGGGTCCTCTGTGGAACCAAATCTGGCAGAAGGACAAGGTGGGAAGACGGTCAACCAAATGGAGCAATTTACTTTCTAATGATGATATAATGGTACCTCATTCCTGTATAAAATAAGCAATTTTCACATGGTGCCTTGACTCAAAGTGATTAATTTGAGTTTTTCAAGCATCAAATCAGGGCTAACAACGAAGGTATTTGTGCTCTTTCCTCTCATTTCTACTTCTTCATCTTATCTTCCTGTTCAGTTCAGGCTTGCACCCACTTCTCTGGAGCAAGACCTTGCTTTTCTAAGCTTATATATTATCAGCAAAACTTAACTCCCTATTCTTGAAGGCAGATATCCTTTTTATCCTTCTTTCAAATTCTTTAAAAATCTTCAACCTTTTATCACTAGAAGGGACAGGAGCACTTTAGAGTGAGAATATTACACTAATGGCCGTATCTTGTTTAGGAATATACCTTGAAAACTGCCTGAGAAGTTGTTTGCTATTCTGTTGTTATTGTTTTCTTTCTATTCGATGCAGAGTCAAAATAGCAGATGATTAGTAGTCTGGATTCTAGAGCCAGGCTATTGTAATTTGAAAACCATTTTGTTTTTCTTCTCTATGGTTGTGTGATCAAGAGCAAGTAAACCTCTTGCTTACCCTCTCTGTTGCTTAGTTTTATCATCTGTAAAATATGGTAACAATAGTTCCTTCCTCAGAGTTTTATGTGTGAGGATTCAACAAGTTAAATGAGTTAATATATTTAAAGCACTTAGAACAAGGTTTGACACAGCAAGTTCTATGTGATGTTGACTATAAGGGTTATTGGCTTTAAGTAGCTTCTAGCTTTGACACCTCTGGTGCTTTAGACTAGTCCTTTATCCTGATGTTTTAATGACACATCTTGGTTAAATTTAAGTATGAGATTCCAAAACTAGATTTGATTCCTGGAAGCATTTGATATTTGTTTGGCTAACTTGTTTTTGCTCGTTTAGTCAAGTTGAAGATATCAAATTTGAATTTTTTTTTTTAGTAAATAGAAGGCATTCAAGTTCATACCTCTTTCAGGTGTGGCTAGGTTTAGGACAGTAATGTTATGTATGCTAGAGTTAGAATACTGATGGATCAGTTGCTTTCGTTCTTCTTTGGTAGAAGACTGAATCTAGAATCCTGTTGATGATGACTGCTAGGGCTACCTTGATGACACTGAGACAGCTCCAAGTCTATTACTGTTCACATTTAGAAGTCAAAATCTGATGTTATATTTGCAGGAAACATTATTACACAATCTGCAGTGGCTTGCACATGTGATTGATGTGTTTGTTACACAGTAACCTAATACACAATACAGGAAATGCACATCATACATGGCTACCATTTAGGAACATATAAAACCCATGGCTTTTAGACACAGAGAGAATAGAAAATACAATTTGGTCCATTAATTCATTTTCTAGACTAGCAGGACCCAGAAGATACGAAATTTTCTGTGGCCAGTTTATTGGAAGAACCAGGTCCAGAATGGAGTTGTCCTGAAAACCTTGTCAATGCTGATTCTACTATTTCATACATCCTAGTAAATCCAAGAGTGTCTAAGGGCTGTAAATGTTCATACATAATTTAAACTAATTGAAATTTATTGGTAATTTAAGTATCTATGACATCAGAATTAATCTTAGATAATCTAAGTATAAATGTTTAGAAATTACTAAAGACTTACCATATTAATATGTTAATGCCTTCAGGTTGCCTACACATATAATATGTAAATAAAATCAGTAGCATATTTGAATTCAGTGATGGCATTTAGCCATGCCTTTTGCACACCAAATTCTCAATAAATGCTTATGAAGAAATAATCAAAATTTAAACACTTAGTTTCTTAACATCAAATAATTACAAAATATTAGTAAAATTAAATATATATCCTTTATAGTGTTAGCATTCTTTCTTTATTGTAATCATTTCAAGTTTTAAAGAGTTATTCAAACTATTTTTCATAGAACATAAAAAGACATTACATCTTAGTGTGTTAGTTTCAAATCCACTAATTATTTCATTTCTCTTTAAAATATTTTCTGAATCTCCTAATATATACAGTGATAGTATTCTGATTAACAATTTTGATAAGAATCAGATTCTCTGAGCTATTTTCCAAAACACTGAATATCGACAAACTTATCATCTACAATTTTTGTGCTTTAGTTTTCAAACCAGTGTCTTATTTAGGATTCCCAACCCTTGGTCTCTGACTGTCTAGATCTAAGTTCCTTAAGATGCTTATCAAATCTGATTTTCTCTGACTTCTTCCTGGAGGGGATTTTAATGATTAGCTATTTGTTTATATATCTGCATTTTTTTTATCTCCACCTCACTGGCTGACCTTTAATAGCAGGGGCCCTTTATTATTCTTTATTACATTTCTGAATGTGTGACAAAAAAAGACTCTATCTAAGCATTGTGAAATTTGCAAAGATTTTTATGTATCTAGGGTTATTAAATAACTAATTTGCAAAGTCTTAAGACACTTTAGTCCAATAACCCCCATTTTAACACATTGACTTAATATATATTTGACCATATTTCCTGGATGTGAGGGTGCTACGTTTGTCAACTGGGTCTCATAAAATCAAGGGCACTGTTTACCAAGGGTGTCCTCATCTTTGGAGGTGAGATAGCTTGCTAAGGAAAGCAATCCTAACTGCTGGCCAGACTTTGTTTACTTTATGAAAAGAAACCACAGCACAGCTCTCATAGTTCACAAGCCTGAGGAAATACCTCATAGAAGTTATTTGCTGTTACACTGCAAGTGCCCACGTTTGCTTTGAGGCAACTCTGAAAATTCTTCAGTTATAACCCAATGTTAAAACAGGAGGGGGCATATTTCATTGTAAGAAGGCTTTAAAAGTCAACAAATTAATTTGCTTTCTCCTTCCAGCTGTGCAGTTCACCCCCTACTCTAGCTTTGAGCTGTAATTAAGTACATGTTTTTATAATAAAAGTAATCTTTTCCTGGTGCTTCCCCAGCTGCAAATTCTGACCCAGTTTCTCATTATGAATCACGATTGTCACATGTGCTTGAAATTGGCTTCATTTCCCTCTTCCCACCCCCAGCCTCTGGAGATTCTCACCCCTGGATGTAAGTGTAGTTTTATTGAAGAACTGGAGAGAGGACCTAATGTGTATGAGATCTTTGAAATGTTTGTTCTTGTTGCTTAGAGAAAGGGACACCATCCAAGCATCCAGTAACAATAGCTGGGGATAAAACCACTCTCATTCAGCATTGTTGAGTAAAATTAAAGCTGAACAGTAAGGTTGGTTGGGTGCAGAATTAATAACACATGACTAAGTGAAGGCCCACAATAAGAAACAAGGACAAAGGAGGTTGTGTGTGGAGAAGACTTATACTCACACATTGTGTCTCCTCCAAATCGTCTCTGTTTTGAAAACCTTGAAGCTCATCTTGATGTGTTCCATCCCCAAGTCATCCTTAAGCTACCATCATCTTTTATTTGCAAGATCTTCTAACTGGCCCCCATACTGCCATTCCTGTCCTTTTCTGATCCATTAGTCATAGTCAGAGGAGTCTCTGAAGCATGTGAATAATAAAATCTCATTCTGTTCCTAAGACTCTTCACTGGTTTCTTATCATAGTCTGGGTGATCTTCATTTTATTGAGGACTTCTAACTTCTTCATCAAAAAGTCATTTTTCCAAATATGTAGGCTGTTTCCTAATCTGTCTTATAACCAGGTTGTGGGGAACTGAGGTAGCCATGATTGAATATGAGCCAACGAAATGTTAGCAGAAGTGATGCCCATGGAGCCCAGATCAGAAACATAAAACCCTCTAAGGCAGCATCCTTCATTTCTTTACCATGGATATCATCATTCAAAGGAAGCCGGAAAGTCAAATGTAGAATATGGGACCCTTGACATCAGCCAGCATCTCTGAACAAAGGCAGGGTGCACGTTGCCTCTGCCTCCTCTGTATTGGAACTCCACTGGATTGTAAATGGGAAGCCACCAACACATGTATGTTTCTTTGTTACAGGTGTAAGCTCTATTGTAATGGATTAATGCGACTCTTCATCTCATGTAGCCACTGAGTCACTCTCGAACCACATTCTGTTCCTTTGTATACTGTTCATTACTCACTGTTTCCTGTTTTAACACTGCATGTGCTTATGTTTCGTCCAGCCTTCTAATAAGCTCTGTGACAAAAGGGGTTTGTCTGATTGTTCACAACTATGTACACAGAACAGGAGGATAATGCTTGCCATATAGAAATTTTTTAGTAAATTTCTATGGAATGAATGAATCTCATATGGTTTTTATAGAAGAAAGGATATTGATTTAGATAATAACCTCGTATATTCAGAAAAACCATTCTACTTACTAATTTTATAATTTAAAAAATATGGTTTTCTTTGTAACTAAATATGGCCATCAATATTTTTTTTTCATCTGAAATTTTACTTAAATTTTATCTTTCCTTGCCATGATGCAGACACAAGCATGCATTGTTACTTCCACAGGTAAGGTGTAATAAAAAATAATTTTGATGTACTGAAGAGATTCAGGAAAAGCTGCCCCATCATTGAAACAATAAACAGTTCTAATTCAAATTAAAATGAAGGGTTAAGTGTGGCATCCTCTATTTGTTCCTCCTGGAAAGACATTGGTAATGCTAGTGCAGAATTCTTTCCTTGTGTTGGGATCCTTTCTTTCTTCATTTTTCTATTCATACTCTCCTCTCGCTCTGCCTCCCTTCCCTCCGTTCCTCTTTCCCTTCCTTAGACATCATGTTCTCACCAGAGATGGATTCATGTAGTCCCAAACTGGGTCTTCCATCTAGAAAGTAAATTGCCTCTCAGCCTTATCAAGACTTACTGCTGCCTGATATTCTCGCATTTCTTCTGTGTACCCAGAAGCATGGCCTGACCTTGCTGGCTCCATGTAAATTGTCCTCTTCTTGACAAATTCTTTACTCTAGCTCTGTCTTCTAACTCCACTGAAATTTCTCTGGCAGAGCGTGCCCCAAGCACCTAAAAGGAAAGTCTCTATAAAGTCCTCACTATTTCACGCTTTCTTCAGATCATGGCCTTGATAAGCTTTTTTTCATATTTTCAAGCGTTCCTGTCCAGTTTCTAAAACATTCCAACTCCCATTTCTTATCCTGGCACCCTGACTGCTATTTTATTAGTCACCTTTTTCTGGCTCCTTTCCTTTAATTTCAGTATCAGTAGATCTTAAACTTCAGCTTCATGACAATTACCTGCCCTATTGCTGGAACTTACCTTCAAAGTGGACTCAGTAGTTTGGGGTAGAAATTGTGATTTTGTGTTTCTATCAGTGCTCAGGCGATGAGCACTGGGGATCCCCATTGTCTGGGGAATTCATGTTCAGAATTTTCTCTAAATTTCAACTTTCTTCCCTAATTCTTCTCTACCATCACTCTTTCCTTGGGTTCCAAACTTATCATTACGTTTCATATTCTCTCCATTTGAGAGTGACATTCCGGAACTTCATCTTTGGACATCAACCCTCTTAAGAACAGCATTTCCAATTGCCCATTTAAAAAATGCCATGGTAATTGACATTTCACCAACCTCACTGTTTGTTCATGTTATTTTTCCTGCTGCTAATACCCTTACTTAGATGTCTCTTCCCAAAGACCTCTACCTTCCAGCTATGATAATCAGTACACTCTGCATAACTAATTGAGTACCCTACCACACTGACACTTAGTCTTACTCCCTGCTTTCCTCCTCAGTGCACCCCATTTCCAATCAGGTTCTACTTGGTGATAAATATCATTGATTTTTTTCATATGCAATGCTTACCATAATGCCTTACCACAATACCTTATCATAATGCCTGGCACATGCTTAATATGTAATTAAAAGTAAATAAATGAGGTATCTTACTGAAAAATATATTCATCCTGCAAGTTTCTGCTAAACCTACTCTTTTTTTCTGATCTTTTCCTCTATTAAGAGGATCACCATCTTTTCAGCACAAGCTTTCTCCGGAATCTCCATAATCTTTCTATCCAATTAGGCAGCATATCCTGTTATTTCATTTCTAAATGTTTTCTTAGATCCATTCCCTTCTTTATGTGACTTGTATCTTTATGACTCTCACCATTTTCACCTGGATTATGGGTACCCCCTTCCTTCCCAACCACATCTTTCTTAAAGTTTGCTTTAAAACATAATTCGATGGTTCCCCATTGCCTACAGATTAAAATATCATTTATTTGCTTGATTGGCATATAAATCCCTTCAATCTCCCTTAATGGTTTCAGCTCCCATTAATCCTTCAAGCAAACACCTTATTCTGGGCTGTTGCTAAAGCCCATCTGTACAGCAGTGAGGAAAAAGTGTGCTTCCTGCATCATTTTACATTCTTATCAGAATATACAAGGGTTCTGATTTCTCCATATCCTTACCAACACTTGCCATTTTTATTTTAAATTTATTTTAAAATTATAGTCTTTTTACTAGGTGGGAAGTAGTATCACATTATGATTTCACTTTACATTTATTTGATGATAAAAATGAGGAAAAATATATTTTTAGGTGTTTATTTATCAATTGTGTACCTTCATTGGAGAACTGCCCATTCATGCTTTTTGTCCATTTTTATTTTTGGGTGTCCTTGTATTATTAAGTATGGATTGTAGACCATTATCGGACAAGTGGGTTGAAAATATTTTCTCTTATCCTGGGAGAAATGAGAGATATTTTTAGGGGGTGGGTACTGGGGATTGAAGTCAGGAGCACTCAACCACTGAGCCACATCCTTAACCCTATTTTGTATTTTATTTAGAGACAGAGTCTCACTGAGTTGCTTAGTACCTCACTTTTATTGAGACTTGCTTTGAACTCATGATCCTCCTGCCTCAGCCTCCTGAGCTTTTGGGAATACAGGCATGTACCACTGTGCCCACTATGAGAGATTTTTCTCTCTTTAATTACATGGTAATATCTTCTCAGGCACAAATACATTTAAAGTTGGTGAAGTCAAAATTTATTTCTTTTTCCTTGGTTGCTTGGGTTTTTGGATATATATATATATATATATATATATATATATATATATATATATATATATATATCTCCTAATCCAGATCATGAAGGTTCACATCTACATTTTTAAAAAAAAAATTAGAGTTTTAAATCTTACACTTTAGTGTTTGATCCATTTTGAGCTAATGCTGTGTATGGTGTGAAATAAAACTCAGCATATAGCTATTCAGCACCATTTGCTGAAAAGACTGATTTTCTTCATGGAATAATTTTGATAACATTTTGGAGGTTGAATAGTGAAATCTTAGCTCTAAGTATTTGGGAATATAATCTTTTAAAAAATATGATTATTTCAAATAGTATTAGTTAGGATAAACTTATGCTGGAATAGGGTGAGTCTATATGGCAATATGACTAGCGTCCTTCTAAGATGGCATGTGAAGATAGTGACACATAGTTATATCACATGTGAAGAGAAAGAAAGATTGGAGTTATGAAGCTATAAGCCAAGAATCCTTGAGGTTGCCAGAAAACCAACAAAATCTGTGAAGAGCAAAACAACAACAAACTTTGTGTTGTTTTAAGCAACCCAGTTTGTGATCCTTTATTATGGCAATCCTAGGAAATTAATATATCATTTTCATAAAAATCTATTGACACTAGGTGCATGGGTTTATTTGTGGAATTTCACTTTTATTATATTGATCCATATATTTATCCTTACGTTAGTACATATTGTTTTCATTACTGTTGCTTTGTAGGAGATTTTGAAATCAGGAAACATGAGTTTTCCAAATGTGCTCATCTTTTTCAAGACCATTTGGCTCTTCTTTGTCCCTTGATATTCCATTAGGATTTTATGATAATCCTGCCTAGTTCTTTGAAAAAGAAAGTAAGAATTTTTAAGGATTTTGATGGTTTTATAGATCAATTTTATGAATACTGCTCTCCTAACAATATTATGTCTTCTCATCTATGAACTCAAGTACCTCTCCTCTTATTTCCTTTTTAAAATCTTTAATTCCCTTAAATATTCTGTAGTCCTTAGTATTCTTAGTGCATGAATCTTGCAGTTCTTACTTAAATGCATTCTCAAGCATTACATTTTGCTTGATGCTGTTGTAAATGGAATTTTTTCTTTTCTAGCTTGTTCACTGGTAATGTGTAGAAATGCAAGAGAATTTTACTCTTTGACCTTGAATCCTTGCAACCTTGATGAGCTCATTTACTAATTCTGATATTTTAAATGTATTATTAGGGTTTCCTATAAATAAGATCATGTCATTTTCAAATAGATTTAGTTTTATTTCTTATAAATGTATTTTGAATTTTGTTTACTAGTATTTTGCTGAAGATTTTTGCTCCTTTATTGAAATATTTAACTGCAGTTTTTTTTCTCTCTCAATGTCTTTGTTTAGTTTGGTATTAAGGTAATATTGTCCTCACAGAATGAGTTAGGAGTTTTCCTTTCCTTCCATGTTTTATGGGGAGAGTTTGTGAAGAATGTATGTTAATTATCTTTTAAACATTTTACATACTTTACTGGTAAATCAGTGTAGTCTTAGATTTTGTGGAAACTTTTATTTTTTTTACTATTATTAGTTTTAATAATTTTGTGCTCTAAAAATTTGTTCAATTTATCTAGTTTACCTAAATAGTTGGCATATTATCATTCATAGTATTTCTTATAATCCCTTCTATTTACATCATGTTAGTAGTAATGTTCCCCATTTCATTTTAGCAATTTGAGCCTTTTCTCCTTTTTATCTTCCTTGGTTTTTGTAGCTTAGGGGTTATCAATTTGTTGATGTTCTTAAAAAAACAACACTTGATTTCATTAATTCTGTTGTTTTTCTATTTCCACACTGATCCTTGTTTTCTTCCTTCTGCTTGTTTTGAGATTAGTTTATTCTTCCTTTTCTAACTTCTTACTGTTTATCTTTAGGTCATTTATTTGAGATTTTCTCCCCTTTTTATGTATGCATTTAGAGACATAAATTTCCTTCTGAGCATCACTTTGGTGATATCCCATAGTTTTGGTATGTTTTCTTTTCATTTTTATTCATTTCACATTATCTTCCAATTTTCTTTGTAATTTCTTCTTTGACTCATTGGTTAGTTTACGGAGTGTATTTAATGTCTGGATTCTTGTGAATTTCCCAAATTCCTTCTGTTATTTATTTTAAATTTCATTTTATTGTGGTCAAGAGCATGAATTATATGATTTTGCTTCTTTTAAACTTATTCTGAATGATTGTATGGTCTAGCATGAGATCAATCCTGAAGAATGTCCCAAGTGCACTCGAAAACAACTTTGTTGTTTTCAGATGATGTGTTCAATAGATATTCATTATCTACTTGTTATATTATATCAGTTAAGTATTCTATTTCTTTATTGATTTTCTATTTGTTCTAACCATTTCATTATGATATATGCTTTGTCTCTTGTAGTACTTTGTGTCTGAAAGTGTATTTTTATGATTATTATCATATCATTCTGCTCTCTTTTTGTTACCATTTTCAAGGTGTGTCTTTTCATTTTTTACTTTAAACTAGGTTGTGCATTTGCGTTTAAAAGAGTATTACATGTACAGTTTACACTTAGATGCTGTTTCTTGAATCCATTCTGCCAACCTCTGTCTTACTTGGAGAATTTAAATCAGTTATACTTTATTTAATTACTCTTAAGGTATGGTTATCTTGTGACATTTTGTTGTTTTTCATATGTCTTTTTTTTAAAAATTTTGCTCCACAATTTTCCTACTACTATACTTTTGTGTGTGTTAAATAGACATTTCTAGATTATATTTTAATTCTATTATTTCATTATGATTTAATTTTTTGTTATTTGCTGTTTATCTGAGAATTACCAAATTAATTTTAACTTAATTTTAATACTATACAAAATCTTGGGTATTTTTGCTTCTATCTTCTTCTACTTCACAAATTAAATCTATCTATCTATCTATTTATCTATCTATCTAGTATACTCATTAACTATATAATAATTGCATTATATAGTTATCATTTAAACAAAATAGGAACTAAACAGCAGATATAAACAAAAATATACTTATACTGCTAGTTATATTTATCCATATTACAGTTTTGGGTGCTCTTATTGCTTTATGCCCTTCATGTTTTAGTCTGGTGTCTTTTCATGTGAGTCTCAAGGTCGGTCGAGGATGAAAGCTCAGGACTGCTTGTGCCTTTTGTGAGAAGGCACAGCTACAAACAGCCTGTGCCTGCACATTGCCTTCTAGATTTCCAGGAAAATGTCAGATCTTTTCAATGTCCCTGTGGGCATCTAATTCTGCATCTATTGCTTTTAAGCTTTTTGGTTAGTCAATCATATGACCTGACTTTTATACATTGCCACAGGCAGCTGTGACTTAAAACAATAAATACCCCCTCCTCCGAGTGTGTGAATTCAAGTGAGTTTGAAAAAGACATCCTTTGGAGTGGGTTTTTTTAGGGACCCACAAAACTGGCTAAATAATGACAATTGTTTGGGAATAAGGTCTGTCCTCCCTGAATTGCTGGGAATGTAGGCTGCAATTTTTTAAGGCTTTTGCTGAGTTGGGGTACACAGGGTAAAACTACCGTAACTGGGTATGAAAGAAAGTCTGCCATTTTTATTAATGTTCAGCAGATTTTTGCTTTGTTTTGTTTTTACTAAACACTGCCTTGGTTGCGGTAATTCCTGGAGTTTTGATAATTTTTGTCATTTTCTTTTGCTGTTTTTATGAGAGAAATGAACTTTTAGAGGCCCTTCCTCCACCATTATTTGCTAATAGCCCAATGACATCCTGTGTTTTATAGAACATAACCACATTATCTTGCAGTGAATACAATGATTACTTTAATAGCATAAGGGGTATCAACATGGAAACTAGGTATTTACAGTTTATGTATAAATTTAGCTGTACCAAATTATTATGTCTGTACAGATTTTAAGAGTGCTCTAGTTTCTGATAGAAATTCTTAGGTTTGGAGTTTATATGCAACCTATATTGAAATTGTCTAAAAATTTTTACTCATTTATAACTATGATTTAGACTAGGTCCATCTACTTGGATATATTTTAGGAATATCAAAAGAACATTATAGGAAGTTTACAAGGAATTGGACCCCCAAGCTAGTGTTTTGGCAATAACTAAAAAGCTCCAGAATTATAATCACAGTAGAATCAAATTCACAGCGTTGACTAAGATTCATAGTAAAGTAGAAATTACTGCTGATATTGTAGGAGCAAAAATTCAGAAATAACTGTGGAATGATGGGGAAAGGAATATAGGCCTAAAATCATATGCAGCTGTGTTATCATCTCCACCTAATCTTTTACCTGTGTTGTTTCACTAGTAGATGATATCCTTCAACAGCTCTTAATTTTTCTCTGGTGCAGAGTATTCTGAACAGCTAGTCACAAAATGAATTGCTTACCCTGAGTGCACATAATAAGAACTGAACTGCTAATGGCGAGTTATTCTTGGAAATGTGGATGAGAACAGGAGATTGATAAGTCCATGAGCAGAGGCTGTACCATATCATGTCCCTTTCAAATCCATAGTCACAGATTTCATGTTTTTTAGATGATGCTTCATGTACATTCCTTCTCTAAATGTCCACTGGAAAAAGAATATACTTTTGATTTTAAGATAAAAGAAAAAAAATGACACTATTTCTCGCCAGCATTCCGTGCAGGCGATGGAAATTGGGGTTCCATTCAGTGGAATGGGCTGGCTGAGAAGTAAAAGCTAGGAAAAACAGAACAATGAAAAAACCACAGCGCATAGAAAATGTTTTCAGAAAGCAGGGGTGGGACGGGCTAGCCCGTCATTCAGATCAAGAATACTAAAAAACAAAATGGAGTCCATGCCTGCTTTGTTTATATCAGGGGACAGTGAAGACATCCCATAGAATGTTCTTCTCCAAAAATGGTTAAAAATGTGGGCTGTCCTGTTCCCAACAGGTTAGGCCCATCTCCAGAGAGACCATGAGAGATCTTCCTAGCAGAGCAAAGATAAAGGTCTTGCATCTTGGGCAATCTATTGTGTGGGAGAGACATAGATAGTTTCCAAGGTTAAACCTAAAATCTCCCTGGCTACATGCTGAGATGTTTTTCACGAATGGCTTCCTGCAACTGTTCAAGGGGGAGGCTGAGAGATGCACTTGTTTTAAATAGCAATTCTTTTAGTAATCAAAACATACCATTTGCCTGAATTCAGAACCACTCTGAAATTCACAATAAAATTATTTATTACACGGTGAAGCTTTTTCTTCCTCCCTCATAAAGGACAAATTAATATATCCTCTTCTTTTCTTGCCATAGAACTGGGTAAATACCTCTACTGTAGCATTTTTATATTGCTTTATAAGGACATATTTATTTAATTAGATTTCAAGTTCACAAAAAGTAGGAATTAAGTCTTAATTGTTCTTGTTCCTAATTGGGTAGATTTTCATATGAAAGAATGGAGCAGAACTTGGTAAAATAAAGTGCTAGATGTACTTACATAAGCTGGAGAAAAATCCGTACAAGAAAAGATATTTAAGCTGATTCCTGAGAAACAAGATTAAGGTGGCCAGGTAAAGCAGAAGTGAAGACACAGGGTCTCAGGAAGGACGTCCAGGCAAGACCAAGGGGCAGACCGGTTGAAAAGTGCCTCAGGGTGTTGCACTGAACTTTAAGGAGGCAGGCCCAGGTGAACACCCCTATGTTTTCTTACCAAGAAGTGAGAAAGCAGTATAAGAAAAGTTCCACTCAAGTAGCAGCCAAATCATGCAGGTCTTTGAAACACTGATAAGGAATTTTATTCCAAATAATTTATTCAAAGTTGCAATGAATTGCAATAGAAGGTATCAAGCTAGTGAGTGCAATGGTACAGTTTTCACTTTCAGGTCATGAAGGAAAAAGACATTGGAAAGAGTGACCAATTAATTTAGTGAGGTCCTAAGCAACTTAGTGAGAGCTTTTCTCAAAATAAAAAATAAATAAATAAAAAGGGCTGGGGATGTGGCTCACTGGTTAAGCACCACTGGGTGCAGTACCAAAATAAATAAATAAATAAATAAATAAATAAATAAATAAACCTACCTAACAACCAACAAACAAAAACCTTTATATCCCTCACAAACCAGGAGACTAGCTAAAAGTGTACAGACTAGGAAGGGCAACAGAATGGGGGTGAAGTGGATAGATGCATGGTATACTTTTTACATAGAGTAAGCAACATTCATTAATCGACAAAGTGGACATGATAGTGAAGGGAGTAGTTGTGTTAAGATCTAAAATCAGCATAGTAATATGCATGCAGCCACATCAATGTTTAAAGACAGCACAATTCACAATAGCCAAGCTATGGAACCAGCCTAGATGCCCTTGGACAGAGGAATGGATAAAGAAATCATGCTATATATTCACAATACAGTTTTGCTTAGCCATAAGAAAGAATGAAATTATGGCATTTGCTGGTAAATTGATGGAACTGAAGAACATCATGCTAAACAAAATAAGCCAGACCCAGAAAGTCAAGGGTTAAATGCTTTCTCTTAGTGCAAAAGCTAGACCAAAATAAGGAGGGGAGGAGGAAGAAAGAGTGAAGTGGGGGGATTCCATGAAATTAAAAGAGAGATCACTGGAGTAGGGGAAGGGAATTGAGAGGGAGGAATTGAGAGGGTCATGATAAGAGAGAAGTGGAATAAGTCTGACTTAACTTTACTACATATGTATATGAGTATACCACAGTGAGTCTCACCTTTATATCCATAATGCACTAATTTAAATATATATATATATATATATATATATATATATATATATATATATATATG